>NC_048575.1:77196585-77201585 GCF_013265735.2 Oncorhynchus mykiss | reverse complement strand
ACGTTTGCATAGGTGGCGCGCAGGAATATTGAAATCCTGTTCTTTCACGATATGAAGGCATAACATTTGCAATGATTATTCACAACTTTTTTAATATACCAGCATTACTAGGCTATCCCTCACGTTTGGAACAAAAAGTTCAACAACACAGAATGGGGAAACCAAGAAAGAGAGAGTGAGAAGAAAGAAGGGGGGGGGGGGGGTATTTTTTGCAAACACAAAAGAGTGGGTGTGTACTCTACTCTGCCTTGTAGCCATGCTGTACGACTAGAATCCAACACACACACACACACACACACACACACACATACTACTCGAAAAAGAAGTTATGAAATAATGATCGAAATAAAGCCAAGCAAAGACCATTGTGAAGCAAGTGGTCGGTCTACTTCATTCGAACCTGTCAACCAGCTGATCACACAGAAATCAAGTAGTGCAAGTTGAAAGGCTTGTTGTATTTACTGTATGTCGCACGACAATACATTCGAGCTTTAAACGAATTCACAAGGAAAACATAGGTCTACTGCCCCATTAATAAACCAATACATTGGCAGAATATAGGCTTTATCTAAACATAACAATCTACGAATTTACATTTAGCCTATGGAACCGACTTGGCGGGAGAGCGACATGCATTTTACCTTTGCTAGACCTGGGTTGCGAAATTACCGTCGTTTTCCATAGCATTAACAACTGAACTCTATTACCTAAATGCCCTCCACTTACATAACGTATTGTGCAACATACTTCCCATGAATTCGGGATGAAATCACGGTCTGATGGACATTTAACAAAAAGTCTTCATCCTGAGATTGGAACATTTTGTTCTCGACCTATTGAGGTCATATATTCTCTCTGCAAGTAAAAAGCTTTGATCTAAGATACATTCAGCTGTTTATAAAACCTAGTGGGGGCTCCGTTTGTTTTGAAAAAGCTTTCTGGAGTGACTGGGTTCAAACAATCCCTAATCCAACCAGTGCGTCCGAGATGCTGATCAAACTTGCTCAATAAACGCACAATAAAAATACCGAATTATTCACCCATACAAAACGAGTGCGGCGCGTAAAAGAGCCGTAAAATAACAATATAACTCACGTTCGTTCTGTTGAAGAATGTTTTCTCCGCGAATAAGTATTTTATTTATTTAAATTCCGTACGTAAACATCAGTGATGGTATTATTATGTGTTGGGCCTACGTAAATCTGTGCTTGCTTTAGCGCATGCTCGCCTCACATTGCCCGGTGCAGTTACCCATAATTGCGTGCCCAAGCGGCCAACTGGAGATGAGTGCGCACGCACAATCTCGTTACATAATCGACTTTGCCTGCAGTCAAAATACATTTTAAAACATTTAAATGACCCCAAAAGACAATACTTATTTTACGTATTTTCTGTTGGTGAATTATCAGACTAATAGCCTATTGGATTAGAACATATTAAAATAAAAATATTTATATAGGCTGTTAATGACACAACATATAAACTATTCCGCGAAATATTTTGTCAATTGATACATTGTTAAACCTCTCTAGCCAATCAGCATCGCATATTACTGGGCGAAAGCCTGCCTCTTTCGTGGGGGTAATATCTAATATGTCAAAATAATGATTTCTGATTATGTCATTACAATGTAATTAAAATGTGAATGAATTCAGTCATCTCTTCAATTAAGGTATTTTAAAAAAAGGCTAAAATAGCTAAAGAAAATAATCCAATAAAAGCCTACATAGCAAGACATTTGAGTGACCTGAGTCTGAAGATTCCTGAAAAGAGAAACAGGAGAGACAACACAACAGCGAAAGGTTTTTTTTTTTTTTAAATGACAAGAAGAATTGATCAACACATGTTTCCATGTCAGATGTTATTGATGGGTTTTCTCTAAACCAGTTAAACTGTGCAGGGCGGCAAATACTAGTTGTTAAGAGCGTTGTGTCAGTGACCCGAAACATCGCTGGTTCAAAGCTCCTGTAATCGCTCTGGATTAGAGCGTCTGCTAAATTACTCAAATGTAAATGAATGCAACTATAACTTCCTCTCAACACACATTTATTCTATTTAAATGGAATTGATCAACGATCAATCACACAAACTTCTCATTTTCATGTTTGAGAATATTTCAATGTCATTATTCCTTCATCACCAAACTTTACAGTTGGCACTATGCATGGTCCAACCACACAGACAGCGTGGTGAAGAAGGCGCAGCAGCGCCTCTTCAACCTCAGGAGGCTGAAGAAATTTGGCTTGTCACCAAAAACACTTTTACAGATGCACAATCGAGAGCATCCTGTCGGGCTGTATCACCCACCGCCTGGTACGGCAACTGGTCCTCCCACAACCGTAAGGCTCTCCAGAGGGTAGTGAGGTCTGCACAACGCATCACCGGGGGCAAACTACCTGCCCTCCAGGACACCTACACCACCCGATGTCACAGGAAGGCCAAAAAGATAATCAAGGACATCAACCACCCGAGCCACTGCCCGTTCACCCCGTTATCATCCAGAAGGTGAGTACAGGTGCATCAAAGCAGGGACCGAGAGACTGAAAAACAGCTTCTATCTCAAGGCCATCAGACTGCCATCAGACCCGGCACAGCCAGAAGAGGACTGGCCACCCCACATAGCCTGGTTCCTCTCTAGGTTTCTTCCTAGGTTTTGGCCTTTCTAGGGAGTTTTTCCTAGCCACCGTGCTTCTTCACCTGCATTGCTTGCTGTTTGGGGTTTTAGGCTGGGTTTCTGTACAGCACTTTGAGATATCAGCTGATGTACGAAGGGCTATATAAAATATAAAATAAATTTGATTTGTTAAACAGCCACCACTAACATTGAGTGGCTGCTGCCAACATACTGACTCAACTCCAGCCACTTTAATAATGGAAAAATTAATGTAATAAATGTTTAAAAAAACAATGCCACTTTTATGTGTTTACATACCCTACATTACAGGTAGCGTTCTCCTGGTATCCGCCAAACCCATATTTGTCCATCAGACTGACAGATGATGAAACGTGAGTCATCACTCCAGAGATTTCATGAAGCTCTCGACGAACAGTTCTTGTGCTGACATTGCTTCCAGAGGCAGTTTGGAACTCGTTAGTGAGTGTTGCAACCGAGGACAGGCATTTTTACATGCTTCAGCACTCGGCGGTCCCGTTCTGTGAGCTTGTGTGGTCTACCACTTCGAGGCTGAGCCGTTGTTGCTCCTAGACGTTTCCACTTCACAAGAACAGCACTTACTGTTGACTGGGGCAGCTCTAGCAGGGCAGAAATTTGATGTACTGACTTGTTGGAAAGGTGGAATCCTATGACGGTGCCACGTTGAAAGTCATTGAGCTCTTCAGTAAGGCCATTCTACTGTCAATGTTTGTCTATGGAGATTGCATGGCTGTGTGCTCGATTTTATATACCCGTCACCAACGGGTGTGGCTGAAATAGCTGAATCCACTCATTTGAAGGGGTGTCCACATACTGTTGTATATATAGTGTATCACATGATTACAACAGTATGTAATTGGTATACAAAGAACCATTGCATACCACTTCAACATAAACTAATACATTTGAGGGATGAGGGTTGCGAAGGAAATGAAACCCCTCTCAAATTCATGGACAGCTCTCCAGATACAAGACTGTAAAGAATTTAAATAACCGTTGAACAGATTCCCAAGTCCCAGACTGTAGTTTTAATAATTTGTAACGGTCTGTTAGTTTTTCTCTGTTTGATCCCGAAGACTGCATAAAAAAAGGTTACCACAAGATGGCAGCACTGGCACGTAGCTGGCCCGTTTGGAGGCGAAGAACGACCAACAGACCAGCCGCCTCTCTGCCAACAGGTGGGGATGTCGATCCAACAGTTGAAAGGCTACAGAACGTTAGAAAAAGGAAACATATTCCGTGAATAGAAACCTTGAAAATCACATCTCATCTGGTGTCCCATTACTTCAATCTTTAGGGTTCTGTGTGTGTGTGTGTGTGTGTGTGTGTGTGTGTGTGTGTGTGTGTGTGTGTGTGTGTGTGTGTGTGTGTGTGTGTGTGTGTGGAGACACAGAGAACGACATTCAATGGAATTCTGAATAATTTTTTCTAATTCCTGGATTAAATGACCTGCATTTCATGGAATAACATTTGGGGACCAGTACCTTCATGCCACAGTTACCATAATGTAGTTGACTAGGGCAAAGCACAACATTTCATTTGTGAAATACAAATAACTCAGAATAAATTGAGAGTGGATCCAACCACCTCATGTTGGTACAGTAGACCTGTCCATAGCAACATCATTAGACCTGTCCATAGCAACATCATTAGACCTGTCCATAGCAACATCATTAGACCTGTCCATAGCAACATCATTAGACCTGTCCATAGCAACATCATTAGACCTGTCCATAGCAACATCATTAGACCTGTCCATAGCAACATCATTAGACCTGTCCATAGCAACATCATTAGACCTGTCTATAACAACATCATTAGACCTGTTTATAACAACATCATTAGATGGGTCTATAACAACATCATTAGACCTGTCCATAGCAACATCATTAGACCTGTCCATAGCAACATCATTAGACCTGTCTATAACAACATCATTAGACCTGTCCATAGCAACATCATTAGACCTGTCTATAACAACATCATTAGATGGATCTATAACAACATCATTAGACCTGTCTATAACAACATCATTAGACCTGTCTACAACAACATCATTAGACCTGTCCATAGCAACATCATTAGACCTGTCTATAACAACATCATTAGATGGGTCTACAACAACATCATTAGACCTGTCTATAACAACATCATTAGACCTGTCTATAACAACATCATTAGACCTGTCTATAACAACATCATTAGACCTGTCTATAACAACATCATTAGACCTGTTTATAACAACATCATTAGACCTGTCTATAACAACATCATTAGACCTGTTTATAACAACATCATTAGACCTGTTTATAACAACATCATTAGACCTGTCTATAACAACATCATT
>NC_048575.1:76894085-77191585 GCF_013265735.2 Oncorhynchus mykiss | reverse complement strand
GACTATATAGTATTACACAGTGTAGACTATATAGTATAACACAGTGTAGACTATATAGTATTACACAGTGTAAACTATATAGTATTACACAGTGTAGACTATATGGTATAACACAGTGTAGACTATATAGTATTACACAGTGTAGACTATATGGTATAACACAGTGTAGACTATATACAGTAGTATAACACAGTGTAGACTATATAGTATAACAGTTTAGACTATATACAGTAGTATAACACAGTGTAGACTATATAGTATTACAGTGTAAACTATATAGTATTACACAGTGTAGACTATATGGTATAACACAGTGTAGACTATATAGTATTACACAGTGTAGACTATATGGTATAACACAGTGTAGACTATATAGTATTACACAGTGTAAACTATATAGTATTACACAGTGTAGACTATATGGTATAACACAGTGTAGACTATATAGCATTACACAGTGTAGACTATATAGTATTACACAGTGTAGACTATATAGTATTACACAGTGTAGACTATAACAGCGTCTTAATGAACACAGCTATCAGGATAAATTAGAGAGGCATTACTATAGCAAGCTTAGGCTGAGAGTAAACAAACACACACACACACACACACACACACACACACACACACACACACACACACACACACACACACACACACACACACACACACACACACACACACACACACACACACACACACTGAGAGAAGACAGATCCAGTCTCCTTCCCCTCAGTCTTAAAGAAGAGTAGCGTAAGGCCCTCAGAGTGGAGGAGTATATTTGATGAGTGTATATTTAGATCTGGATGTACGCCCAGGCATTAATGCCAAAGACACTAAGACAGGTTATTGAGGCCAGACAGTGTGGGAAACCAGAAAAGAGGATAGCTTCTCTGTGATTAGAGCTAGATCACACGTGGGAAAGGGAATGAAGTTGCTGATTGGCTGCATGAGAACCAATCAGATGACAACTATTTTCTCCTGTACCTCCAACCCATGTGATCTAGCACTCTAACCCTTTCCTTTCCCATGGACTTATGAATGGGGAAATGGACTAGCGAGGGGGGGGGGGGGGGGGGTCATAATTCATAATAGACGGGGGGGGGGAGGGTCATAATCTTTTGGACTGTGTCGTTGAAATCCATTTGGGAAGATATGATATCACTAATACACCTTCTGTCATATCCACCATTGCTCCATTGAAAACACAACATCTGTTTCTGATCTGGATAGTGCTGTGTTGTGTTTATTTGGTGAGGTGTGTGTGTGTGTGTGTGTGTGTGTGTGTGTGTGTGTGTGTGTGTGTGTGTGTGGCTGGTTATATGGTCGATTGAGCACGGTCCTTCCTGTGTCTGTGTTGTGTTTATTTGGTGAGGTGTGTGTGTGTGTGTGTGTGTGTGTGTGTGTGTGTGTGTGTGTGTGTGTGTGTGTGTGTGTGTGTGTGTGTGGTCGATTGAGCATGGTCCTTCCTGTGTCTGTGTTGTACCTTGAACCATCAAGTTAAGTACACCTCAGCAAAAGACATCACTCAGATTTATTCTCTAATCTTTTCTAACCTTCATGTTGGATAGAAATGAAGGCAAATCACTGAGAAACACCGCAGCTTTTCAAACATACTGAGCTGAACTGAGCCAAGCCAAAAGACCTGAGCCAGCACAGTTTGGTGCAGGTTGGCCGAATAGTGTAAAATAGGTATGAATGTCCCTCTGTCTCTTTCCCTCCATTTCTCTGTCTCTCTCTCATTCTGTCTCTCTCCCACTCCGTGTCTCTCTCACTCTGTGTGTCTCTCTCACTCTCTCTCCATCTGTCTCTCCATCTCTCATTCTGTCTCTCTCCCACTCCGTGTCTCTCTCACTCTGTGTGTCTCTCTCACTCACTCTCCATCTGTCTCTCCATCTCTCATTCTGTCTCTCTCCCACTCTGTGTCTCTCTCCCACTCTGTGTCTCTCTCACTCTGTGTCTCTCTCACTCTGTGTGTCTCTCATTCTGTGTTTCTCTCATTCTGTCTCTCTCCCACTCTGTGTCTCTCTCACTGTGTCTCTCTCCCACTCTGTGTCTCTCTCCCACTCTGTGTCTCTCTCTCACTCTGTGTCTCTCTCACTCTGTGTCTCTCTCACTCTGTGTGTCTCTCATTCTGTGTTTCTCTCATTCTGTCTCTCTCCCACTCTGTGTCTCTCTCACTGTGTCTCTCTCCCACTCTGTGTCTCTCTCCCACTCTGTGTCTCTCTCACTCTGTGTCTCTCTCACTCTGTGTGTCTCTCTCACTCTGTGTCTCTCTCACTCTGTGTCTCTCTCCCACTCTGTGTCTCTCTCACTCTGTGTCTCTCTCCCACGCTGTGTCTCTCTCCCACTCTGTGTCTCTCTCCCACTCTGTGTCTCTCTCACTCTGTGTCTCTCTCCTACTCTGTGTCTCTCTCACTCTGTGTCTCTCTCACTCTGTGTCTCTCTCCCACTCTGTGTCTCTCTCCCACTCTGTGTCTCTCTCACTCTGTGTCTCTCTCCTACTCTGTGTCTCTCTCACTCTGTGTCTCTCTCACTCTGTGTCTCTCTCACTCTGTGTCTCTCTCACTCTGTCTCTCTCACACTGTGTCTCTCTCTCACTCTGTGTCTCTCTCCCACTCTGTGTCTCTCTCCCACTCTGTCTCTCTCACTCTGTGTCTCTCTCCTACTCTGTGTCTCTCTCACTCTGTGTCTCTCTCACTCTGTCTCTCTCACACTGTGTCTCTCTCCCACTCTGTGTCTCTCTCACTCTGTGTCTCTCTCACTCTGTCTCTCTCCCACTCTGTCTCTCTCCCACTCTCTGTCTCTCTCCCACTCTGTCTCTCTCCCACTCTGTGTCTCTCTCCCACTCTGTGTCTCTCTCACTCTGTCTCTCTCACTCTCTCCATCTGTCTCTCCATCTCTCATTCTGTCTCTCTCACTCTGTGTGTCTCTCTCCATCTGTCTCTCCATCTCTCATTCTGTCTCTCTCCCACTCTGTGTCTCTCTCACTGTGTCTCTCTCCCACTCTGTGTCTCTCTCCCACTCTGTGTCTCTCTCACTCTGTGTCTCTCTCACTCTGTGTGTCTCTCTCACTCTGTGTCTCTCTCACTCTGTGTCTCTCTCCCACTCTGTGTCTCTCTCACTCTGTGTCTCTCTCCCACTCTGTGTCTCTCTCCCACTCTGTGTCTCTCTCCCACTCTGTGTCTCTCTCCCACTCTGTGTCTCTCTCACTCTGTGTCTCTCTCCTACTCTGTGTCTCTCTCACTCTGTGTTTCTCTCACTCTGTGTCTCTCTCCCACTCTGTGTCTCTCTCCCACTCTGTGTCTCTCTCACTCTGTGTCTCTCTCACTCTGTCTCTCTCACACTGTGTCTCTCTCCCACTCTGGGTCTCTCTCACTCTGTGTCTCTCTCCCACTCTGTGTCTCTCTCCCACTCTGTCTCTCTCACTCTGTGTCTCTCTCCTACTCTGTGTCTCTCTCACTCTGTGTCTCTCTCACTCTGTGTCTCTCTCACTCTGTGTCTCTCTCACTCTGTCTCTCTCACACTGTGTCTCTCTCCCACTCTGGGTCTCTCTCA
The DNA here is from genome assembly GCF_013265735.2 of Oncorhynchus mykiss. Lineage (NCBI taxonomy): Eukaryota > Metazoa > Chordata > Actinopteri > Salmoniformes > Salmonidae > Oncorhynchus > Oncorhynchus mykiss. The sequence goes on along the minus strand of NC_048575.1, from coordinate 77,188,024 downwards.
CTCTGTGTCTCTCTCCCACTCTGTCTCTCTCCCAGTCTGTGTCTCTCTCCCACTCTGTGTCTCTCTCACTATGTCTCTCTCACTCTCTCCATCTGTCTCTCCATCTCTCATTCTGTCTCTCTCACTCTGTGTCTCTCTCACTCTCTCCATCTGTCTCTCCATCTCTCATTATGTCTCTCTCACTCTGTGTCTCTCTCACTCTCTCTCCATCTCTCATTCTGTCTCTCTCCCACTCTGTGTCTCTCTCCCACTCTGTGTCTCTCTCCCACTCTGTGTCTCTCTCACTCTGTGTCTCTCTCACTCTGTGTCTCTCTCCTACTCTGTGTCTCTCTCACTCTGTGTCTCTCTCACTCTGTGTCTCTCTCCCACTCTGTGTCTCTCTCACTCTGTGTCTCTCTCCTACTCTGTGGTCTCTCTCACTCTGTCTCTCTCCCACTGTGTCTCTCTCCCACTCTGTGTCTCTCTCACTCTGTGTCTCTCTCCCACTCTGTGTCTCTCTCCCACTCTGTGTCTCTCTCCCACTCTGTGTCTCTCTCACTCTGTGTCTCTCTCACTCTGTCTCTCTCACTCTCTCCATCTCTCATTGTCTCTCTCACTCTGTGTGTCTCTGTCACTCCATCTCTCATTCTGTCTCTCTCCCACTCTGTGTCTCTCTCACTCTGTGTCCCTCTCACCCTCTCTCCATCTCTCTCTCTCCACCTCTCCATCTGTCTGTCTGTCTGTCTATCTGAGTTCTGATTGGTCTGCCATGTAGCACTTCTGTCTATAATATGAGCTGCTCAGTATGTGTAGGTAATCCTTTATAATGGGGCTTTTTTTGAAAGACATCACAAAGAACTGCAAAAGTGTTGCTAAGTCTCTCCACTTTCTGGAAGACCGAGTTTTGAAATCAGTGGAATACCCGGTGGAAGCAGAGTATGATAGCTAAGCAGATTGAGAAAATGCAGGCGTTTGATTGCAAATATGCACAAAAGGCTGTTGTGTGAAACACCCGTCTCCAGATTACGTCTTCAATCTAAGGGCAACCCATGGCATTAATTTTGTCAGAAAGTTAGCGAGCTAGCTGGCTGAATGACTAGCTAACATTACGTGTATGATCTGTGTAGTGGTATTCCTTGTATCTCAGAGCAGGTTATAGCCTAATGTTAGCTAGCTAGCTAACAATGAGCCTAGTTGGTTAGCTTTAGCTATCTGTAGATTCTTGCAGGGTAGTATCATTATGAGTTGGGATTTTGGTTCATTATTTAGCTAGCTAGATAGCTAGCTACATGTCTAAACAAGTAACAATTTCACTGTGCCATTTACACCTTTGTATCCTGTGCACGTGACAAATACACTTTGATTTTATTTGGTAAACCAGCTTTTAGTCTTGCACTCTTTGGTTGTTTAGTACACTGCCGTACTCACTCTGTTTAGCACAGGGCCTCTCACACGTGAATCCTTAAAGAGATGGGTGTGGACGATGCTGAATGGGTGTGGACAAAGAAGAGCTCTCTAGGTGTATCAAAGCATTCAAAGGCTATTTTCTCAAAAGTGGGGTTACAAGTTTATCAACTTTCCAAGCAGAATTACTTTCACATTGTTCCTCAACTGTAGTGTATGATATATCATTTTGTAGCTCTGAGTTTCTATTTTTATCCAATGTAAAAAAAACACAATTTAAAATTCTGCTACATCAGACCGGATTGAGCCGGTTGGTCACAATGTATCTCTAATGCGGTCCTACATTTGTCAGGAAGTGAGGAAGTGCAGCTCAGTTTCCACCTGTGCACACAGCCTGTCTTCTGCCTACGGCTGCCTCTCTTAATAACAAGGCTATGTTTAATGAGTTGTGACATAGACAAGAGTTTATTCATGTTGGGTCATTCACAGGGGCCAGGTATTCTGTGTACTCTCTGTTTAGGTCCAGATAGCTTTCCAATTGCTCCGTTTTTTGGTTGATTCTAAAAATGAAAAAAAATGTTACTAGGCAAGTCAGTTAACAAATTCTTATTTCCAATAACAGCCTACACCGGCCAAACCCAGAAGGCTGGGCCAATTGTGCATTGTCCTATGGGATTCCCAATCATGGCTGGCTGTGATACAACGTGTATTTGAACCAGGGACTGTAGTGACACCTCTTGCACTGAGATGTAGTGCCTTAGACCGCTGCACCACACAGGAGCTTGAGTGACACACTTTCCAGTGTATCAAATAGTTATCTTTTTGCTTTCTCATCGTTTGGTTAGATCTTTCTTCGTCTCGCTCTCTCTCAGTCTCCCTCTCGCTCCGTCTCTCTCTCTCTCTCTCTGTGTTAGTTTTCATGCGGGAGGCTCAGATTCTGGCTAACCATGTGTATGTGACAAATAAAATTACAAGCATTTCGCTACACTCGCATTAACATCTGCTAACCATGTGTATGTGACAAATAAAATGTGATTTGATTCCTGGTAGAGGCGGCAGGTTTAGGAATAACTGTTCTCTCCGTCACACCTCTTTTAACTTTTACACACGCTCAGGAATAACTGATCTGGCACCACTGTGAACTTCTACACGAGCCCACTCTCCAAATTACCACCTCCACTAGACAAACCTCCCTCCAGTCCAGAGCTGAACTGACTGTAGATATGAGGTGGGGCGGCAACTCAGAGATTGGGCTTCAAATGACTGGCTGTTCTCATTGGGCCCGATTCAGATTGAGGAAATTACACCTCTCTTACCCAATGCCTTTCCTATACATGTCTCAGTAGTCAGTATTCAGACTTACCTTATGAAGGCGTAACAGGCATTGCAGATGTGGTTCCCTTGCACGCACTGAATAAATGTAATTCAACTGATGAAAACACACCCACTTGCTGGCCAACAGATTTTCTAGTGGAGTTTTCATTCAATAGGGTTTTCAGTACATTTATCTTAAACCGTCCCTTTAAATATGGTGTACCTTTAAGTTAGAATTTTGTCCACAGACTCAATAGAATACATGGAGAGAACAGGTTGAGAATTTTATGGACCAATGAATGAAAGCCATCTTAATATATGCATATTAGTCTCTGTTTCAGAACCAACTGGTAGATTTAAAAAAATACTCTGATCTTGTAGATTATTTAGGATTATGAAAGTATTTATGAGTCATAAACAACTGGTTTGGAGAGCCGTTATGCAAAATTGCCACATTCAGTTCATTAATCCATGGTAATGTTGGAATTATAATAGGGAGAATAGTGTACAATAGTAGACTATACCCTCATCTATTTCCTGTACTAAGCATTGAACTGTGTGATGACACAGCTAAGTATTGCACCATGCGTTGGGTTCAAACTGTTATGGCTTGGTCTGCGCTCCGCTCCACAACCATTTAATTAGCCTACATGTCTTTTTTTATATCATCACCTGTTACTAATGATCCTCAGCAACAACCACATGGCTGTGACAGCGTTTACAGAGGAAGCAAATGAAGGTAAACGAAACAATGTATTTAAATGGAATGATAATGTAGGCAGTGGTGTAAAGTACTTAAGTAAAAAATAATTTAAAGTACTACTTAAGTAGTTTTTTGGGGGTATCTGTACTTTACTACTTATATTTTTGACAACTTTTACTTTCACTTCACTACATTCCTTAAGAAAATATTGTACTTTTTACTCAAGCAGGTTCCATTTACATGCACTTAACTCAGGTCGGAATCGGGCCCATAGAGTCAAGTCGGAATCGGGCCAATACAGTCAAGTCGGAATCGGGCCCATACAGTCAAGTCAGAATCGGGCCCATACAGTCAAGTCGGAATCGGGCCCATACAGTCAAGTCGGAATCGGGCCCATACAGTCAAGTCGAAATCGGGCCAATACAATCAAGTCGGAATCGGGCCCTCTTTTTAGACAAGTTGAACAGCTACAGAAATTACTAAATGTAAATGGGTAATACATGACATTGTTGTAATGTAGAATTTACTAAAGCATAACTATCCATAATGTACAAAAATGTTTCATTTTTTTGTCACACGTTCTCTGAGAGATTTTGCACTTTCAATTGAATCAGATAAGTATTAGAAGAACAGTGACAGTTCAGTTGGTTTGTAACGTCTCTCCTTATAAACAGTTACTTCACATTCTGAGGTGTTGGTTTGAACGAGAGGTTGTCTGCTCACTCCGCTGCTCGGACAAGGCTCCCATTGTGCACAGAGAGAGGCTCGACTGCCAGCTTTTGAAAAGTGAGCAGTAATAAAACTGGCTTTTCAGCGAAGATGAAAACATGACGTTTACCCCAGTCTGAGTAGAAGCAGGAACTTTTAAAAGAGACTTCAGTCTGAGTAGGAGCAGTAACTTTTAAAAGAGACTTCAGTCTGAGTAGGAGCAGTAACTTTTAAAAGAGACTTCAGTCTGAGTAGGAGCAGTAACTTTTAAAAGAGACTTCAGTCTGAGTAGGAGCAGTAACTTTTAAAAGAGACTTCAGTCTGAGTAGGAGCAGTAACTTTTAAAAGAGACTTCAGTCTGAGTAGGAGCAGTAACTTTTAAAAGAGACTTCAGTCTGAGTAGGAGCAGTAACTTTTAAAAGAGACTTCAGTCTGAGTAGGAGCAGTAACTTTTAAAAGAGACTTCAGTCTGAATAGGAGCAGTAACTGTGAAAAGAGACTTCAGTCTGAGTAGGAACAGTAACTTTTAAAAGAGACTTCAGTCTGAATAGGAACAGTAACTGTGAAAAGAGACTTCAGTCTGAATAGGAACAGTAACTGTGAAAAGAGACTTCAGTCTGAGTAGGAACAGTAACTGTGAAAAGAGACTTCAGTCTGAATAGGAACAGTAACTGTGAAAAGAGACTTCAGTCTGAATAGGAACAGTAACTGTGAAAAGAGACTTCAGTCTGAATAGGAACAGTAACTGTGAAAAGAGACTTCAGTCTGAGTAGGAACAGTAACTGTGAAAAGAGACTTCAGTCTGAATAGGAACAGTAACTTTTAAAAGAGACTTCAGTCTGAATAGGAACAGTAACTGTGAAAAGAGACTTCAGTCTGAGTAGGAACAGTAACTGTGAAAAGAGACTTCAGTCTGAATAGGAACAGTAACTGTGAAAAGAGACTTCAGTCTGAGTAGGAACAGTAACTGTGAAAAGAGACTTCAGTCTGAATAGGAACAGTAACTTTTAAAAGAGACTTCAGTCTGAATAGGAACAGTAACTTTTAAAAGAGACTTCAGTCTGAGTAGGAGCAGTAACTGTGAAAAGAGACTTCAGTCTGAATAGGAACAGTAACTTTTAAAAGAGACTTCAGTCTGAATAGGAACAGTAACTGTGAAAAGAGACTTCAGTCTGAGTAGGAACAGTAACTGTGAAAAGAGACTTCAGTCTGAATAGGAACAGTAACTTTTAAAAGAGACTTCAGTCTGAATAGGAACAGTAACTGTGAAAAGAGACTTCAGTCTGAGTAGGAGCAGTAACTGTGAAAAGAGACTTCAGTCTGAGTAGGAACAGTAACTGTGAAAAGAGACTTCAGTCTGAGTAGGAGCAGTAACTGTGAAAAGAGACTTCAGTCTGAGTAGGAACAGTAACTGTGAAAAGAGACTTCAGTCTGAGTAGGAGCAGTAACTGTGAAAAGAGACTTCAGTCTGAATAGGAACAGTAACTGTGAAAAGAGACTTCAGTCTGAGTAGGAGCAGTAACTGTGAAAAGAGACTTCAGTCTGAGTAGGAGCAGTAACTGTGAAAAGAGACTTCAGTCTGAGTAGGAGCAGTAACTGTGAAAAGAGACTTCAGTCTGAGTAGGAGCAGTAACTGTGAAAAGAGACTTCAGTCTGAATAGGAACAGTAACTGTGAAAAGAGACTTCAGTCTGAGTAGGAGCAGTAACTGTGAAAAGAGACTTCAGTCTGAGTAGGAGCAGTAACTGTGAAAAGAGACTTCAGTCTGAGTAGGAGCAGTAACTGTGAAAAGAGACTTCAGTCTGAGTAGGAGCAGTAACTTTTAAAAGAGACTTCAGTCTGAGTAGGAGCAGTAACTTTTAAAAGAGACTTCAGTCTGAGTAGGAGCAGTAACTTTTAAAAGAGACTTCAGTCTGAATAGGAACAGTAACTGTGAAAAGAGACTTCAGTCTGAGTAGGAGCAGTAACTTTTAAAAGAGACTTCAGTCTGAATAGGAACAGTAACTGTGAAAAGAGACTTCAGTCTGAGTAGGAGCAGTAACTGTGAAAAGAGACTTCAGTCTGAGTAGGAGCAGTAACTTTTAAAAGAGACTTCAGTCTGAGTAGGAGCAGTAACTTTTAAAAGAGACTTCATTCTGAGTAGGAGCAGTAACTTTTAAAAGAGACTTCAGTCTGAATAGGAACAGTAACTGTGAAAAGAGACTTCAGTCTGAGTAGGAGCAGTAACTGTGAAAAGAGACTTCAGTCTGAATAGGAACAGTAACTTTTAAAAGAGACTTCAGTCTGAGTAGGAACAGTAACTGTGAAAAGAGACTTCAGTCTGAGTAGGAACAGTAACTGTGAAAAGAGACTTCAGTCTGAATAGGAACAGTAACTGTGAAAAGAGACTTCAGTCTGAATAGGAACAGTAACTGTGAAAAGAGACTTCAGTCTGAGTAGGAACAGTAACTGTGAAAAGAGACTTCAGTCTGAATAGGAACAGTAACTGTGAAAAGAGACTTCAGTCTGAATAGGAACAGTAACTGTGAAAAGAGACTTCAGTCTGAGTAGGAGCAGTAACTGTGAAAAGAGACTTCAGTCTGAGTAGGAGCAGTAACTGTGAAAAGAGACTTCAGTCTGAATAGGAGCAGTAACTGTGAAAAGAGACTTCAGTCTGAGTAGGAGCAGTAACTTTTAAAAGAGACTTCAGTCTGAGTAGGAACAGTAACTGTGAAAAGAGACTTCAGTCTGAGTAGGAGCAGTAACTGTGAAAAGAGACTTCAGTCTGAGTAGGAGCAGTAACTGTGAAAAGAGACTTCAGTCTGAATAGGAGCAGTAACTGTGAAAAGAGACTTCAGTCTGAGTAGGAGCAGTAACTTTTAAAAGAGACTTCAGTCTGAGTAGGAACAGTAACTTTTAAAAGAGACTTCAGTCTGAGTAGGAGCAGTAACTTTTAAAAGAGACTTCAGTCTGAGTAGGAGCAGTAACTGTGAAAAGAGACTTCAGTCTGAGTAGGAACAGTAACTGTGAAAAGAGACTTCAGTCTGAGTAGGAGCAGTAACTTTTAAAAGAGACTTCAGTCTGAATAGGAGCAGTAACTGTGAAAAGAGACTTCAGTCTGAATAGGAGCAGTAACTGTGAAAAGAGACTTCAGTCTGAGTAGGAGCAGTAACTTTTAAAAGAGACTTCAGTCTGAGTAGGAGCAGTAACTGTGAAAAGAGACTTCAGTCTGAGTAGGAGCAGTAACTGTGAAAAGAGACTTCAGTCTGAGTAGGAGCAGTAACTTTTAAAAGAGACTTCAGTCTGAGTAGGAGCAGTAACTGTGAAAAGAGACTTCAGTCTGAGTAGGAACAGTAACTGTGAAAAGAGACTTCAGTCTGAATAGGAGCAGTAACTGTGAAAAGAGACTTCAGTCTGAATAGGAGCAGTAACTGTGAAAAGAGACTTCAGTCTGAATAGGAACAGTAACTGTGAAAAGAGACTTCAGTCTGAGTAGGAGCAGTAACTGTGAAAAGAGACTTCAGTCTGAATAGGAACAGTAACTGTGAAAAGAGACTTCAGTCTGAATAGGAGCAGTAACTGTGAAAAGAGACTTCAGTCTGAATAGGAGCAGTAACTGTGAAAAGAGACTTCAGTCTGAATAGGAACAGTAACTGTGAAAAGAGACTTCAGTCTGAATAGGAGCAGTAACTGTGAAAAGAGACTTCAGTCTGAATAGGAGCAGTAACTGTGAAAAGAGACTTCAGTCTGAATAGGAGCAGTAACTTTTAAAAGAGACTTCAGTCTGAGTAGGAGCAGTAACTTTTAAAAGAGACTTCAGTCTGAATAGGAGCAGTAACTTTTAAAAGAGACTTCAGTCTGAGTAGGAGCAGTAACTTTTAAAAGAGACTTCAGTCTGAGTAGGAGCAGTAACTGTGAAAAGAGACTTCAGTCTGAGTAGGAACAGTAACTGTGAAAAGAGACTTCAGTCTGAATAGGAGCAGTAACTGTGAAAAGAGACTTCAGTCTGAATAGGAGCAGTAACTGTGAAAAGAGACTTCAGTCTGAATAGGAACAGTAACTGTGAAAAGAGACTTCAGTCTGAGTAGGAGCAGTAACTGTGAAAAGAGACTTCAGTCTGAATAGGAACAGTAACTGTGAAAAGAGACTTCAGTCTGAATAGGAGCAGTAACTGTGAAAAGAGACTTCAGTCTGAATAGGAGCAGTAACTGTGAAAAGAGACTTCAGTCTGAATAGGAACAGTAACTGTGAAAAGAGACTTCAGTCTGAATAGGAGCAGTAACTGTGAAAAGAGACTTCAGTCTGAATAGGAGCAGTAACTGTGAAAAGAGACTTCAGTCTGAATAGGAGCAGTAACTTTTAAAAGAGACTTCAGTCTGAGTAGGAGCAGTAACTTTTAAAAGAGACTTCAGTCTGAATAGGAGCAGTAACTGTGAAAAGAGACTTCAGTCTGAATAGGAGCAGTAACTGTGAAAAGAGACTTCAGTCTGAATAGGAGCAGTAACTGTGAAAAGAGACTTCAGTCTGAGTAGGAGCAGTAACTGTGAAAAGAGACTTCAGTCTGAATAGGAACAGTAACTGTGAAAAGAGACTTCAGTCTGAGTAGGAGCAGTAACTGTGAAAAGAGACTTCAGTCTGAATAGGAACAGTAACTGTGAAAAGAGACTTCAGTCTGAATAGGAACAGTAACTGTGAAAAGAGACTTCAGTCTGAGTAGGAGCAGTAACTGTGAAAAGAGACTTCAGTCTGAATAGGAACAGTAACTGTGAAAAGAGACTTCAGTCTGAGTAGGAGCAGTAACTGTGAAAAGAGACTTCAGTCTGAATAGGAACAGTAACTGTGAAAAGAGACTGAGTAATGCACAATCACAGGCAAGAAGTGAACAAACAGTTGTCTGTGCCTTGGCGTGTATCTCTTAATATTTAATTTTACCTTTATATACTCACCGGAACAGAGTCTCACTGGTTGTGAGGTCTGGGTTCCGCTCACCAACCAAGAATTCACAGAATGGGACAAACACCAAATTGAAAGTGCATGTAGAATTCTGTAAAAATATTTTACCTTTTTACCTATTTAACTAGGCAAGTCAGTTAAGAACTAATTCTTATTTTCAATGACGGCCTAGGAACGGTGGGTTAACTGCCTTGTTCAGGGGCAGAACGACAGATTTTTACCTTGTCAGACTCTGGGATTCCATCTGGTAACCTTTCGGTACCAGTCCAATGCTCTAACCACTAAACTACCTGCCGCCCCAAAATAAAATATAATCAGTGTACAACGTAAAACACCAAATAATGCATGCAGAGCAGAATTAGGACGATACCCGCTAATGATCAAAATCCAGAAAAGAGCCGTCAAATTCTACAACCATCTAAAAAGAAGTGATTCCCAAACCTTCCATAACAAAGCCATCACCTACAGAGAGATTAACCTGGAGAAGAGTCCCCTAACCAAGCTGGTCCTGGGGCTCTGTTCACAAACACAAACAGAGCCCCAGGACAGCAACACAATTAGACCCAACCAAATGAGAAAACAAAAAGAGAATTACTTGACACATGGGAAAGATTTTTTTTTAAAACGGAACTAACTAGAATGCTATTTGGCCCTAAACAGAGAGTACACAGTGGCAGAATACCTGACCACTGTGACTGGCCCTAAACAGAGAGTACACAGTGGCAGAATACCTGACCACTGTGACTGACCCTAAACAGAGAGTACACAGTGGCAGAATACCTGACCACTGTGACTGACCCTAAACAGAGAGTACACAGTGGCAGAATACCTGACCACTGTGACTGACCCTAAACAGAGAGTACACAGTGGCAGAATACCTGACCACTGTGACTGGCCCTAAACAGAGAGTACACAGTGGCAGAATACCTGACCACTGTGACTGACCCTAAACAGAGAGTACACAGTGGCAGAATACCTGACCACTGTGACTGACCCTAAACAGAGAGTACACAGTGGCAGAATACCTGACCACTGTGACTGACCCTAAACAGAGAGTACACAGTGGCAGAATACCTGACCACTGTGACTGACCCTAAACAGAGAGTACACAGTGGCAGAATACCTGACCACTGTGACTGACCCTAAACAGAGAGTACACAGTGGCAGAATACCTGACCACTGTGACTGGCCCTAAACAGAGAGTACACAGTGGCAGAATACCTGACCACTGTGACTGACCCTAAACAGAGAGTACACAGTGGCAGAATACCTGACCACTGTGACTGACCCTAAACAGAGAGTACACAGTGGCAGAATACCTGACCACTGTGACTGACCCTAAACAGAGAGTACACAGTGGCAGAATACCTGACTACTGTGACTGACCCTAAACAGAGAGTACACAGTGGCAGAATACCTGACCACTGTGACTGGCCCTAAACAGAGAGTACACAGTGGCAGAATACCTGACCACTGTGACTGACCCTAAACAGAGAGTACACAGTGGCAGAATACCTGACCACTGTGACTGACCCTAAACAGAGAGTACACAGTGGCAGAATACCTGACCACTGTGACTGGCCCTAAACAGAGAGTACACAGTGGCAGAATACCTGACCACTGTGACTGGCCCTAAACAGAGAGTACACAGTGGCAGAATACCTGACTACTGTGACTGACCCTAAACAGAGAGTACACAGTGGCAGAATACCTGACCACTGTGACTGGCCCTAAACAGAGAGTACACAGTGGGAGAATACCTGACCACTGTGACTGACCCTAAACAGAGAGTACACAGTGGCAGAATACCTGACCACTGTGACTGGCCCTAAACAGAGAGTACACAGTGGCAGAATACCTGACCACTGTGACTGGCCCTAAACAGAGAGTACACAGTGGCAGAATACCTGACCACTGTGACTGGCCCTAAACAGAGAGTACACAGTGGCAGAATACCTGACCACTGTGACTGGCCCTAAACAGAGAGTACACAGTGGCAGAATACCTGACCACTGTGACTGACCGCAAATGAAGGAAAGCTTTGACTCTGTAGAGACTCAGTGAGCATAGCCTTGCTATTGAGAATGCCCTTCTTGCCTTGTCTCTCAGCTTTTGTGGAAGTTACCTGTGGCGCTGATGTTTAGGCTAAGGTATGTATAGTTTGTTGTGTGCTCTAGGGCAATGGTGTCTAGATGGAATTGGTATTTGTGGTTCTGGCAACTGGACCTTCTTTGGAACACCATTATTTTGGTCTTACTGAGACTTACTGTCAGGGCCCAGGTCTGGCAGAATCTGTGCAGAACATACAACAGACATTTGACTTCAGATTCTAGTAGGGTGAGGCCGGGTGCTGCAGACTTTTCTTTTGCCCGCGCCAATTCGTTGATATATATGTTGAAGAGGGTGGGGCTTAAGCTGCATCCCTGGATCACCCCACGGCCTTGTGGGAAGAAATTTGTGTGTTTTTTGCCAATTTTAACCACACACTTGTTTGTGTACATGGATTTTATAATGTCGTATGTTTTACCCCCAACACCACTTTCCATCAATTTGTATAGCAGTCCCTCATTCCAAATTGAGTCAAAGGCTTTTTTGAAATCAACAAAGCATGATAAGACTTTGCCTTTGTTTTGGTTTGTTTGTTTGTCAATTAGGGTGTGCAGGGTGAATACATGGTCTGTTGTACGGTAATTTGGTTCATTGTTTTCACTGAGGAAATGTACAAGTCTGCTGTTAATGATAATGCAGAGGATTTTCCCAAGGTTGCTGTTGACGCATATCCCACGGTAGTTATTGGGGTAAAATATGTCTCCACTTTTGTGGATTGGGGTGATCAGTCCTTGGTTCCAAATATTGGGGAAGATGCCATAGCTAAGGATGATGTTAAAGAGTTTTAGTATAGCCAATTGGAATTTGTTGTCTGTATATTTGATAATTTCATTAAGAATACCATCAACACCACAGGCCTTTTTGGGTTGGAGGGTTTTTATTTTGTCCTGTAGCTCATTCAAGGTAATTGGTGAATCCAGTGGGTTCTGGTAGTCTTTAATAGTTAATTTGAAGATTTGTATTTGATCCTGTATATGTTTTTGCTCTTTATTCTTTGTTATAGAGCCAAAAAGATTGGAGAAGTGGTTTACCCATACATCTCCATTTTGGGTAGATAATTCTTCATGTTGTTGTTTGTTTAGTGTTTTCCAATTTTCCCAGAAGTGGTTAGAGTCTATGGATTCTTCAATTACATTTAGCTGATTTCTGACATGCTGTTCCTTCTTTTTCTGTAGTGTATTTCTGTATTGTTTTAGTGATGCACCATAGTGAAGGCGTAGACTCAGGTTTTCCGGGTCTCTATGCTTTTGGTTGGACAGGTTTCTCAATTTCTTTCTTAGATTTTTGCATTCTTCATCAAACCATTTGTCATTGTTGTTAATTTTCTTCGGTTTTCTATTTGAGATTTTTAGATTTGATAGAGAAGCTGAGAGGTCAAATATACTGATAAGATTTTCTACTGCCAAGTTTACACCTTCACTATTCCAGTGGAACGTTTTATCCAGGAAGTTGTCTAAAAGGGATTGAATTTGTTGTTGCCTAATTGTTTTTTGGTAGGTTTCCAAACTGCATTCCTTCCATCTATAGTATTTATTAATGTTACTCAGTTCCTTTGGCTTTGATGCCTCGTGATTGAGTATTATTCTGTTCAAGAAGACTGTGATTTTGCTGTGGTCTGATAGGGGTGTCAGTGGGCTGACTGTGAACGCTCTGAGTTGAGGTCAGTGATAAAGTAGTCTACAGTACTACTGCCAAGAGATGCGCTATAGATGTACCTACCATAGGAGTCCCCTCGAAGCCTACCATTGACTATGTACATACCCAGCGCATGACAGAGCTGCAGGAGTTGTGACACGTTTTTGTTGGTTATGTTATCATAGTTGTGCCTAGGGGGGCATATGGGGGAGGGAATGCTGTCACCTGCAGGCAGGTGTTTGTCCCCCTGTGTACTGACGGTGCCAGGTTCTTGTCCAGTTCTGGCATTTAGGTCACCACAGACTAGTACATGTCCCTGGGCCTGGAAATGATTGATATCCTCCTCCAGGATGAAGAAGCTGTCTTCATTAAAGTATGGGGATTCTAGTGGGGGGGTATAGGTAGCACACAGGATGACATTTTTCTCTGTTAAGATAATTTTCTTTTGAATTTCTAGCCAAATGTAAAATGTTCCTCTTTTGATTAATTTAATGGAGTGAGTTAGGTCTGCTCTATACCAAATTAGCATACCCCCTGAGTCCCTTCCCTGTTTCACACCTGGTAGTTTGGTGGATGGGACAACCAGCTCTCTGTAACCTAGAGGGCAACCAGTGGGTCCGTCTCCTCTATACCAGGTTTCTTGCAGGATGACAATGTCTGTATTACCGATTTCTTTGGTGAAGTCCGGGTTCCTGCTCTTTAGGCCAAAGATGACCTCAGGCCTTGGATATTCCATGATGATATAGTGAATGCTCTGTGTTCCATAAAGTGTCCAATGTTTTTGGTCGTGTGGTTTGGCCTCAGGACAGTAAGTGTGAGCAGAGCCTGCTGAGCATCTGGTACATGCCATTGGCTTGGGCGAGTGTAAGATTGGGAGTTGGGCCTGTTTGCCCGCTCACTGCCTGGGCGTATGTGTGACTTCCATGTTGAGGCCCTCTTTGCGGGGGTGGGGTGCATGGGGTGGGCAGGAGGGGCATAGGTCTGATCTGAGGGTGCCTAAATGGGGTGTGGGCATGGTTGGGGTGGGGGTGTGGATGTGGCTGGGGGTGCTGTGGTCTGGATGTAAGTCCTCTTGGCGGGGGTCCTCTATGTGTAGGTCCAGCGGGGGGGTCCTGCAGGTCTGGGAGGGTGTCTTGCTGGTCTGGGCGGGGTGTCTATTGATCTGTTGCTCTTGTGTGAAGTGTTAGGGCTGCGTTTGAGAGCGATGTCCTTTAGAGTCCGGGTGAAGGTGGGTCATAGAGGCTGTTCAAGTCCAGGAAAACATTTGGTTTTGAGGACAGAGAGAGCGGAGGGACGGAGAGGGCGGAGGGACAGAGAGGGCGGTAGGGATGTGGAGGGACAGAGAGGGCGGAGGGACAGAGAGGGCGGTAGGGATGTGGAGGGACGGAGAGGGCGGAGGGACAGAGAGCGCGGAGGGACAGAGAGGGCGGTAGGGATGTGGAGGGACGGAGGGACAGAGAGGGCGGAGGGACAGAGAGGGCGGAAGGGGTGGAGGGACAGAGAGGGTCGAGGGTGCGGAGGGACGGAGAGGGTGGAGGGACGGAGAGGGCGGAGGGACAGAGAGGGCGTAGGGACAGAGAGAGCAGAGGGACAGAGAGGGCAGAGGGACAGAGAGGGTGGAGGGTGCGGAGGGACGGAGAGGGCGGAGGGACAGAGAGGACAGAGGGACAGAGAGGGCGGAGGGACAGAGAGGGCGGAGGGACAGAGGGGAATGGTAGGGACAGAGGGGAATGGTAGGGGTGGAGGGACGGAGAGGGCGGAGGGACAGAGAGGGCGGTAGTGGTGGAGGGACAGAGAGGGCGGAGGGACGGAGAGGGCGGTAGGGGTGGAGGGACAGAGAGGTATGGTAGGGGTGGAGGGCCAGAGAGGGCGGTAGTGGTGGAGGGACAGAGAGGGCGGAGGGACGGAGAGGGCGGTAGGGGTGGAGTATCAGAGAGGTATGGAAGGGGTGGAGGGATGAAGAGGGCGGAGGGACAGAGGGTGGTAGGGGTGGAGGGACAGAGAGGGCGGAGGGACAGAGAGGGGGGAAGGGGTGGAGGGATGAAGAGGGCGGAGGGACAGAGAGGGCGGTAGGGGTGGAGGGATGAAGAGGGCGGAGGGACAGAGAGGGCGGTAGGGGTGGAGGGACGGAGAGGGCGGAAGGGGTGGAGGGATGAAGAGGGCGGAGGGACAGAGAGGGCGGTAGGGGTGGAGGGACGGAGAGGGCGGAAGGGGTGGAGGGATGAAGAGGGCGGAGGGACAGAGAGGGCGGTAGGGGTGGAGGGACGGAGAGGGCGGTAGGGATGTGGAGGGACGGAGAGGGCGGAGGGACAGAGAGGGCGCTAGGGGTGGAGGGACGGAGAGGGTGGTAGGGGTGGAGGGACGGAGAGGGCGGAGGGACAGAGAGGGTGGTAGGGGTGGAGGGACGGAGAGGGCGGAGGGACAGAGAGGGTGGTAGGGGTGGAGGGACGGAGAGGGTGGAGGGACGGAGAGGGCGGAGGGACAGAGAGGGCAGAGGGACAGAGGGCGGAGGGACGGAGAGGGAGGAAGGGGTGGAGGGACAGAGAGGGCGGAGGGACGGAGAGGGCGGAAGAGATGAAGAGGGTGGAGGGACGGTGAGGGCAGAAGAGATGAAGAGGGTGGAGGGACGGTGAGGGTGGAGGGACAGAGAGGGCGGAAGAGATGAAGAGGGTGGAGGGACGGTGAGGGCAGAAGAGATGAAGAGGGTGGAGGGACGGTGAGGGCAGAAGAGATGAAGAGGGTGGAGGGACAGAGAGGGCGGAAGAGATGAAGAGGGTGGAGGGACGGTGAGGGCAGAAGAGATGAAGAGGGTGGAGGGACAGAGAGGGCGGAAGAGATGAAGAGGGTGGAGGGACGGTGAGGGCAGAAGAGATGAAGAGGGTGGAGGGACGGTGAGGGTGGAGGGACAGAGAGGGCGGAAGAGATGAGGAGGGTGGAGGGACGGAGAGGGTGGAAGAGATGAGGAGGGTGGAGGGACGGAGAGGGCGGAAGAGATGAAGAGGGTGGAGGGACGGTGAGGGCAGAAGAGATGAAGAGGGTGGAGGGACGGTGAGGGCAGAAGAGATGAAGAGGGTGGAGGGACGGTGAGGGCAGAAGAGATGAAGAGGGTGGAGGGACGGAGAGGGCGGAAGAGATGAAGAGGGTGGAGGGACGGTGAGGGTGGAGGAGTAGAGGGACGGCAGGAAGAAAGGCTCTTTGTTGTCTCCCCTGGCGAGGTGCTCCCGGGTCGCCATGGCGCTGCTCGTCTGTCAAGGTCCTCAGGACGAACCTTCGTCACCACGGTAACCCAGTAGGGACGAAGATGATGGCAGCGATGACAACACCACTCAACCAGGTCTGACCAAGCTGAATCTGGCAGCGCACGTGGCTCTGGGACCATACTAACAAAGACTCTCAGAGTAGAAGTGCTGATCTTGGATCAGTTTCACTTTTTTAGATCCTATTGAATACGACTTTATGGACAGAAGGGATCAGATCCTAGATCAACTATTTTTTAATACGGGCTCTGGCCATGACTTGGCTTAACTCTTTCAGTGGAAATAACTATTCTGAGTTTGAATGTTCCCTGGTCAGAAGTGTAAAGCATAGACGTTTATTGGTTGGTGTATGTTGTGATAGTGATTAAATAAGGGAGTGGTCAACAGGTAGAACATTTCGGCTCCAAGGCTCCGTGGTTTCCCCACGTACGGATTAAATCAGGCCTGAGAGCACTTTTATATCCAAGACTGGGCTTACTTTGTGTCTGGGGAAACTGGCCCTAAGATGTCATAACAAGCTACTAAAATGAGGTCTAGGGTGACATGTTCACCTTGCCATGGAGCGTGAAACTGACTGTGCTGTAAATTAGATTCGCTGTCAATGACAGTCCATCTTTGAGACAGAAGTACATGACAGTTCAACTCTGAAGAAGAGAGCATCGTATACTCGAGTTAACATAAGACCAATCACCACAATGGTACTTCTTAATAATGTCCTCAGGAATCTCTCCTCTCCGTTCCCCATGACTGGCTCTCAGCCCTAACCTCAAGCCTTCTGTAACTTGGGTGTGATTCCCCCAAGACGTTACACTGGCCTGTCTCCTACGCCCTTTGCTGTGTGTCTCATCATAGCTCGTGGTCTAACACACTGACAGCTTTATTACAACATGGACAGGCCAATGTCTATGGAACAGGCCCTTCAGATCTCACACCTACCTTCTGGACACATCTGAAATGACGCACTACTAGGGACTAGGGGGTTCCATTTTGGATGGAGCCTCTTGTCTTCTTATAGGGTCATATTGAGACAGTACAAACAAGTCAGCAGAATGTGAACAAAATGTCCTGTCCTCCTCAAGGACCAGATGTAATGCCGCCCAGACTGGTGACATCATGACATTCAGGCAGGAACTTTATGTTGAATCTCATTGTTGGTTGTCTTGGCAACTCCTATGGTTATTGTCATACGGTCTGTCTCCTACTTAGTCACGTACAGTACACGTTACTCTTCAGCTGCTACAGTTTAGTGAAATAAGGATTGACGGATGAATTACCACTGCCGTCTGTCTACTGGTTATATTTTGACTTGGTTACAGAATCGGGAACATTGAAATGTTAGTTTCCCTCTCCTCAAGCTCTGCATTCCAAATGGCACCCTATTCCCTATATAGTGCACTACTGTTGACCAGAGCCCTATTCCCTATATAGTGCACTACTGTTGACCAGAGCCCTATTCCCTATATAGTGCACTACTATAGACCAGAACCCTATTCCCTATATAGTGCACTACTATAGACCAGAGCCCTATTCCCTATATAGTGCACTACTGTTGACCAGAGCCCTATTCCCTATATAGTGCACTACTGTTGACCAGAGCCCTATTCCTTATATAGTGCACTACTGTTGACCAGAGCCCTATTCCCTATATAGTGCACTACTGTTGACCAGAGCCCTATTCCCTATATAGTGCACTACTATAGACCAGAGCCCTATTCCCTATATAGTGCACTACTGTTGACCAGAGCCCTATTCCCTATATAGTGCACTACTATAGACCAGAGCCCTATTCCCTATATAGTGCACTACTGTTGACCAGAGCCCTATTCCCTATATAGTGCACTACTGTTGACCAGAGCCCTATTCCCTATATAGTACACTACTTTAGACCAGAGCCCTATTCCTTATATAGTGCACTACTGTTGACCAGAGCCCTATTCCCTATATAGTGCACTACTTTAGACCAGAGCCCTATTCCCTATATAGTGCACTACTATAGACCAGAGCCCTATTCCCTATGTAGTGCACTACTATAGACCAGAGCCCTATTCCCTATATAGTGCACTACTTTAGACCAGAGCACTATTCCCATATAGTGCACTACTATAGACCAAAGCCCTATTCCCTATATAGTGCACTACTATAGACCAGAGCCCTATTCCCTATATAGTGCACTACTTTAGACCAGAGCTCTATTCCCTATATAGTGCACTACTTTAGACCAGAGCCCTATTCCCTATATAGTGCACTAATTTGGACCCTGAGTCCTATGGACCCTGGTTAAAAGTAGTGCAATATATAGGGAATAGGGTGTCATTTGGGCGGCAAGCCCACCGCTCCTCAGCTCACGCTGCCCCTATTAAAGTCAGTATAATGGCTCTCATATGACCAGCAGCATCCCCTGGCTCCAGATTCAATTAACACACTGATTACATTAACACACTGATTGGATCAAACTGAAAGAAGACGCATAACAGGGATGATCTATCTCCACCTATTATGGGCTGGAGAGAGTCATATCCCTTATTATGGACTGGAGAGAGTCATATCACCTATTAGGGACTGGAGAGAGTCCATTCACCTACTACGGACCGGAGAGAGTCCATTCACCTACTACTGACCAGAGAGAGTCCATTCACCTACTACGGACCAGAGAGAGTCATATCACCTACTACGGACCAGAGAGAGTCCATTCACCTACTACGGACCGGAGAGAGTCCATTCACCTACTACGGACCAGAGAGAGTCATATCACCTACTACGGACCAGAGAGAGTCCATTCACCTACTACGGACCAGAGAGAGTCATATCACCTACTACGGACCAGAGAGAGTCCATTCACCTACTACGGACCGGAGAGAGTCCATTCACCTACTACGGACCAGAGAGAGTCCATTCACCTACTACTGACCAGAGAGAGTCCATTCACCTACTACTGACCAGAGAGAGTCCATTCACCTACTACGGACCGGAGAGAGTCCATTCACCTACTACGGACCAGAGAGAGTCATATCACCTACTACGGACCAGAGAGAGTCCATTCACCTACTACGGGCCTGAGAGAGTCCATTCACCTACTACGGACCAGAGAGAGTCATATCACCTACTACGGACCAGAGAGAGTCATATCACCTACTACGGACCAGAGAGAGTCCATTCACCTACTACGGACCAGAGAGAGTCATATCACCTACTACGGACCAGAGAGAGTCCATTCACCTACTACGGACCAGAGAGAGTCCATTCACCTACTACGGACCAGAGAGAGTCCATTCACCTACTACGGACCAGAGAGAGTCCATTCACCTACTACGGACCAGAGAGAGTCCATTCACCTACTACGGACCAGAGAGAGTCATATCACCTACTACGGACCAGAGAGAGTCCATTCACCTACTACGGACCAGAGAGAGTCATATCACCTACTACGGACCAGAGAGAGTCCATTCACCTACTACGGACCAGAGAGAGTCCATTCACCTACTACGGACCAGAGAGAGTCCATTCACCTACTACGGACCAGAGAGAGTCATATCACCTACTACGGACCAGAGAGAGTCCATTCACCTACTACTGACCGGAGAGAGTCCATTCACCTACTACGGACCAGAGAGAGTCCATTCACCTACTACGGACCAGAGAGAGTCCATTCACCTACTACGGACCAGAGAGAGTCCATTCACCTACTACGGACCGGAGAGAGTCCATTCACCTACTACGGACCGGAGAGAGTCCATTCACCTACTACGGACCAGAGAGAGTCCATTCACCTACTACGGACCAGAGAGAGTCCATTCACCTACTACGGACCAGAGAGAGTCCATTCACCTACTACTGACCAGAGAGAGTCATATCACCTACTACGGACCAGAGAGAGTCCATTCACCTACTACTGACCAGAGAGAGTCATATAACCTACTACTGACCAGAGAGAGTCATATCACCTACTACGGACCAGAGAGAGTCCATTCACCTACTACGGACCAGAGAGAGTCATATCACCTACTACTGACCAGAGAGAGTCATATCACCTACTACGGACCAGAGAGAGTCCATTCACCTACTACGGACCAGAGAGAGTCCATTCACCTACTACGGACCAGAGAGAGTCCATTCACCTACTACGGACCAGAGAGAGTCCATTCACCTACTACGGACCAGAGAGAGTCCATTCACCTACTACTGACCAGAGAGAGTCATATCACCTACTACGGACCAGAGAGAGTCCATTCACCTACTACGGACCAGAGAGAGTCCATTCACCTACTACGGACCAGAGAGAGTCCATTCACCTACTACGGACCGGAGAGAGTCCATTCACCTACTACGGACCAGAGAGAGTCCATTCACCTACTACGGACCAGAGAGAGTCCATTCACCTACTACGGACCAGAGAGAGTCCATTCACCTACTACGGACCAGAGAGAGTCCATTCACCTACTACGGACCAGAGAGAGTCCATTCACCTACTACGGACCGGAGAGAGTCCATTCACCTACTACGGAGCAGAGAGAGTCATATCACCTACTACGGACCAGAGAGAGTCCATTCACCTACTACGGACCAGAGAGAGTCCATTCACCTACTACGGACCAGAGAGAGTCCATTCACCTACTACTGACCAGAGAGAGTCCATTCACCTACTACGGACCAGAGAGAGTCATATCACCTACTACGGACCAGAGAGAGTCCATTCACCTACTACGGACCGGAGAGAGTCCATTCACCTACTACGGACCAGAGAGAGTCATATCACCTACTACGGACCAGAGAGAGTCCATTCACCTACTACGGACCAGAGAGAGTCCATTCACCTACTACGGACCAGAGAGAGTCCATTCACCTACTACGGACCGGAGAGAGTCCATTCACCTACTACGGACCAGAGAGAGTCCATTCACCTACTACTGACCAGAGAGAGTCCATTCACCTACTACGGACCAGAGAGAGTCCATTCACCTACTACGGACCAGAGAGAGTCATATCACCTACTACGGACCAGAGAGAGTCCATTCACCTACTACGGACCGGAGAGAGTCCATTCACCTACTACGGACCAGAGAGAGTCCATTCACCTACTACTGACCAGAGAGAGTCCATTCACCTACTACTGACCAGAGAGAGTCCATTCACCTACTACGGACCGGAGAGAGTCCATTCACCTACTACGGACCAGAGAGAGTCATATCACCTACTACGGACCAGAGAGAGTCCATTCACCTACTACGGACCGGAGAGAGTCCATTCACCTACTACGGACCAGAGAGAGTCATATCACCTACTACGGACCAGAGAGAGTCATATCACCTACTACGGACCAGAGAGAGTCCATTCACCTACTACGGACCAGAGAGAGTCATATCACCTACTACGGACCAGAGAGAGTCCATTCACCTACTACGGACCAGAGAGTCCATTCACCTACTACGGACCAGAGAGAGTCCATTCACCTACTACGGACCAGAGAGAGTCCATTCACCTACTACGGACCAGAGAGAGTCCATTCACCTACTACGGACCAGAGAGAGTCATATCACCTACTACGGACCAGAGAGAGTCCATTCACCTACTACGGACCAGAGAGAGTCATATCACCTACTACGGACCAGAGAGAGTCCATTCACCTACTACGGACCAGAGAGAGTCCATTCACCTACTACGGACCAGAGAGAGTCCATTCACCTACTACGGACCAGAGAGAGTCCATTCACCTACTACGGACCAGAGAGAGTCCATTCACCTACTACGGACCAGAGAGAGTCCATTCACCTACTACGGACCGGAGAGAGTCCATTCACCTACTACGGACCGGAGAGAGTCCATTCACCTACTACGGACCGGAGAGAGTCCATTCACCTACTACGGACCGGAGAGAGTCCATTCACCTACTACGGACCAGAGAGAGTCATATCACCTACTACGGACCAGAGAGAGTCCATTCACCTACTACGGACCAGAGAGAGTCCATTCACCTACTACGGACCAGAGAGAGTCCATTCACCTACTACGGACCGGAGAGAGTCCATTCACCTACTACGGACCAGAGAGAGTCCATTCACCTACTACTGACCAGAGAGAGTCCATTCACCTACTACGGACCAGAGAGAGTCCATTCACCTACTACGGACCAGAGAGAGTCATATCACCTACTACGGACCAGAGAGAGTCCATTCACCTACTACGGACCGGAGAGAGTCCATTCACCTACTACGGACCAGAGAGAGTCCATTCACCTACTACTGACCAGAGAGAGTCCATTCACCTACTACTGACCAGAGAGAGTCCATTCACCTACTACGGACCGGAGAGAGTCCATTCACCTACTACGGACCAGAGAGAGTCATATCACCTACTACGGACCAGAGAGAGTCCATTCACCTACTACGGACCGGAGAGAGTCCATTCACCTACTACGGACCAGAGAGAGTCATATCACCTACTACGGACCAGAGAGAGTCATATCACCTACTACGGACCAGAGAGAGTCCATTCACCTACTACGGACCAGAGAGAGTCATATCACCTACTACGGACCAGAGAGAGTCCATTCACCTACTACGGACCAGAGAGTCCATTCACCTACTACGGACCAGAGAGAGTCCATTCACCTACTACGGACCAGAGAGAGTCCATTCACCTACTACGGACCAGAGAGAGTCCATTCACCTACTACGGACCAGAGAGAGTCATATCACCTACTACGGACCAGAGAGAGTCCATTCACCTACTACGGACCAGAGAGAGTCATATCACCTACTACGGACCAGAGAGAGTCCATTCACCTACTACGGACCAGAGAGAGTCCATTCACCTACTACGGACCAGAGAGAGTCCATTCACCTACTACGGACAAGAGAGAGTCATATCACCTACTACGGACCAGAGAGAGTCCATTCACCTAATACTGACCGGAGAGAGTCCATTCACCTACTACGGACCAGAGAGAGTCCATTCACCTACTACGGACCAGAGAGAGTCCATTCACCTACTACGGACCAGAGAGAGTCCATTCACCTACTACGGACCGGAGAGAGTCCATTCACCTACTACGGACCGGAGAGAGTCCATTCACCTACTACGGACCAGAGAGAGTCCATTCACCTACTACGGACAAGAGAGAGTCCATTCACCTACTACGGACCAGAGAGAGTCCATTCACCTACTACTGACCAGAGAGAGTCATATCACCTACTACGGACCAGAGAGAGTCCATTCACCTACTACTGACCAGAGAGAGTCATATCACCTACTACTGACCAGAGAGAGTCATATCACCTACTACGGACCAGAGAGAGTCCATTCACCTACTACGGACCAGAGAGAGTCCATTCACCTACTACTGACCAGAGAGAGTCATATCACCTACTACGGACCAGAGAGAGTCCATTCACCTACTACGGACCAGAGAGAGTCCATTCACCTACTACGGACCAGAGAGAGTCCATTCACCTACTACGGACCAGAGAGAGTCCATTCACCTACTACGGACCAGAGAGAGTCCATTCACCTACTACTGACCAGAGAGAGTCATATCACCTACTACGGACCAGAGAGAGTCCATTCACCTACTACGGACCAGAGAGAGTCCATTCACCTACTACGGACCAGAGAGAGTCCATTCACCTACTACGGACCGGAGAGAGTCCATTCACCTACTACGGACCAGAGAGAGTCCATTCACCTACTACGGACCAGAGAGAGTCCATTCACCTACTACGGACCAGAGAGAGTCCATTCACCTACTACGGACCAGAGAGAGTCCATTCACCTACTACTGACCAGAGAGAGTCCATTCACCTACTACGGACCGGAGAGAGTCCATTCACCTACTACGGACCAGAGAGAGTCATATCACCTACTACGGACCAGAGAGAGTCCATTCACCTACTACGGACCGGAGAGAGTCCATTCACCTACTACGGACCAGAGAGAGTCATATCACCTACTACGGACCAGAGAGAGTCATATCACCTACTACGGACCAGAGAGAGTCCATTCACCTACTACGGACCAGAGAGAGTCATATCACCTACTACGGACCAGAGAGAGTCCATTCACCTACTACGGACCAGAGAGAGTCCATTCACCTACTACGGACCAGAGAGAGTCCATTCACCTACTACGGACCAGAGAGAGTCCATTCACCTACTACGGACCAGAGAGAGTCCATTCACCTACTACGGACCAGAGAGAGTCATATCACCTACTACGGACCAGAGAGAGTCCATTCACCTACTACGGACCAGAGAGAGTCATATCACCTACTACGGACCAGAGAGAGTCCATTCACCTACTACGGACCAGAGAGAGTCCATTCACCTACTACGGACCAGAGAGAGTCCATTCACCTACTACGGACCAGAGAGAGTCATATCACCTACTACGGACCAGAGAGAGTCCATTCACCTACTACTGACCGGAGAGAGTCCATTCACCTACTACGGACCAGAGAGAGTCCATTCACCTACTACGGACCAGAGAGAGTCCATTCACCTACTACGGACCAGAGAGAGTCCATTCACCTACCTCGGACCGGAGAGAGTCCATTCACCTACTACGGACCGGAGAGAGTCCATTCACCTACTACGGACCAGAGAGAGTCCATTCACCTACTACGGACCAGAGAGAGTCCATTCACCTACTACGGACCAGAGAGAGTCCATTCACCTACTACTGACCAGAGAGAGTCATATCACCTACTACGGACCAGAGAGAGTCCATTCACCTACTACTGACCAGAGAGAGTCATATCACCTACTACTGACCAGAGAGAGTCATATCACCTACTACGGACCAGAGAGAGTCCATTCACCTACTACGGACCGGAGAGAGTCCATTCACCTACTACTGACCAGAGAGAGTCCATTCACCTACTACGGACCAGAGAGAGTCCATTCACCTACTACGGACCGGAGAGAGTCCATTCACCTACTACGGACCGGAGAGAGTCCATTCACCTACTACGGACCAGAGAGAGTCCATTCACCTACTACTGACCAGAGAGAGTCATATCACCTACTACGGACCAGAGAGAGTCCATTCACCTACTACGGACCAGAGAGAGTCCATTCACCTACTACGGACCAGAGAGAGTCCATTCACCTACTACGGACCGGAGAGAGTCCATTCACCTACTACGGACCAGAGAGAGTCCATTCACCTACTACGGACCAGAGAGAGTCCATTCACCTACTACGGACCAGAGAGAGTCCATTCACCTACTACGGACCAGAGAGAGTCCATTCACCTACTACGGACCAGAGAGAGTCCATTCACCTACTACGGACCGGAGAGAGTCCATTCACCTACTACGGACCGGAGAGAGTCCATTCACCTACTACGGACCGGAGAGAGTCCATTCGGCCCTCAAGCACAGAGGTTGAAACATAAGGCATACTTCAGCCAAACAGAAAAGATTGTTAAAAAAGGGACGGATCCTGAAGAGGTTTTAAACAATGCCGTGGTAAACATACTACGACTTTCAACAGCGATCTTCACTCGTTGGAGAGCAACAGAAAGTGACAGGGTTTTTACTGTGGATCCTCTTCTCACAGTACTGCTACTGGGGCGGCAGGGGCGGCAGGGGCGGCAGTCCAACGCTCTAGTGGTTAGAGCGTTGGACTAGTAACCGGAAGGTTTCAAGTTCAAACCCCAGAGCTGACAAGGTCGTTCTGCCCCTGAACAGGCAGTTAACCCACTGTTCCTAGGCTGTCATTGAAAATAAGAATTTGTTCTTAACTGATTTGCCTAGTTAAATAAAGGTAAATAAAATAAAAAATGTCAGTGGGTCTCCCAGGTCCCTGAATGCAATGAGTCCACTCATTGAAAGGGTGTTCAGACCGACCTCATCTTAACATGTGGCCCAGCCCTATGACCGGATCAGATGCTAATTCTACATCACATCATATTTTGTTATAAAATGTGTTCCAACTTCAGATTAAATATATTAAATATAAAATCAGCAACAGACTGGTCAGAACAGAACAGAACCGCTGGAAGGGCTTCTGTCTGGACAGGACAGAACAGATCCTCTGGAAGGGCTTCTGTCTGGACAGGACAGGACAGATCCTCTGGAAGGGCTTCTGTCTGGACAGGACAGGACAGATCCTCTGGAAGGGCTTCTGTCTGGACAGGACAGAACAGATCCTCTGGAAGGGCTTCTGTCTGGACAGGACAGAACAGATCCTCTGGAAGGGCTTCTGTCTGGACAGGACAGAACAGATCCTCTGGAAGGGCTTCTGTCTGGACAGGACAGGACAGATCCTCTGGAAGGGCTTCTGTCTGGACAGGACAGAACAGATCCTCTGGAAGGGCTTCTGTCTGGACAGGACAGATCCTCTGGAAGGGCTTCTGTCTGGACAGGACAGAACAGATCCTCTGGAAGGGCTTCTGTCTGGACAGGACAGAACAGATCCTCTGGAAGGGCTTCTGTCTGGACAGGACAGAACAGATCCTCTGGAAGGGCTTCTGTCTGGACAGGACAGGACAGATCCTCTGGAAGGGCTTCTGTCTGGACAGGACAGAACAGATCCTCTGGAAGGGCTTCTGTCTGGACAGGACAGAACCGCTGGAAGGGCTTCTGTCTGGACAGAATATTATTCATCCCTCTTTTTGTGACAAACAATCTTGGAACTGTGAATCAAATTCTAATATATTAAGTCAGGGAAGTAATTACTGAATGGGTTGAGGGAGGTCAATCTCCTGCCTTTAATTTGTAGCACACAAACAGACAAAACCACCCTGAAGGCTCAGCCTCTGATGATCAAAAAGTAGTCAAGATGACATAGTACCACAGTAGTTGGAGAGCCAGTCTGTAATAAGGAGAGCCAGTCTGTCAGGAAGAGAGCTAGTCTGTAACAAGGAGAGCCAGTCTGTCAGGAAGAGAGCCAGTCTGTCAGGAGGAGAGCCAGTCTGTCAGGAAGAGAGCCAGTCTGTCAGGAAGAGAGCCAGTCTGTCAGGAGGAGAGCCAGTCTGTCAGGAGGAGAGCCAGTCTGTCAGGAGGAGAGCCAGTCTGTCAGGAGGAGAGCCAGTCTGTCAGGAGGAGAGCCAGTCTGCCAGGAAGAGAGCCAGTCTGCCAGGAAGAGAGCCAGTCTGTGAGGAAGAGAGCCAGTCTGTCAGGAAGAGAGCCAGTCTGTCAGGAAGAGAGCCAGTCTGTCAGGAAGAGAGCCAGTCTGCCAAGAAGAGAGCCAGTCTGCCAGGAAGAGAGCCAGTCTGCCAGGAAGAGAGCGTCTGCCAGGAAGAGAGCCAGTCTGCCAGGAAGAGAGCCAGTCTGCCAGGAAGAGAGCCAGTCTGCCAGGAAGAGAGCCAGTCTGTCAGGAAGAGAGAAGAGGAACAACCCCAACTCATCTTGGGCCAAGTCCAACATACCAGCAGAGGGGAAAGATAATGACGCTTATTGTTCATTGTGTGTGTGTACCTGGAGACAGAGAGCAGAGGAGGTTTCATGTTCTCATTTCACCTGCCCTCTACCACCCTAAACGCTGTACAACAAGGATGAATTGAGGTCATTGTCAGGAGCTGATGCTCAATGAACAAAACACCTGTCTTAGATGGGCTGATGCCACCTCTCCTCTCTCTCCCTCTGCATGACACCTCTCCCTCTCTCTTCCTATGCATGACACCTCTCCTCTCTCTCCCTCTGCATGACACCTCTCCCTCTCTCTTCCTATGCATGACACCTCTCCTCTCTCTCCCTATGCATGACACCTCTCCTCTCTCTTCCTATGCATGACACCTCTCCTCTCTCTTCCTATGCGTGACACCTCTCCTCTCTCCCTCTCTCTTCCTATGCATGACACCTCTCCTCTCTCTCCCTATGCATGACACCTCTCCTCTCTCTTCCTATGCATGACACCTCTCCCTCTCTCTTCCTATGCATGACACCTCTCCTCTCTCTCCCTCTGCATGACACCTCTCCTCTCTCTTCCTATGCATGACATCTCTCCTCTCTTCCTATGCATGACACCTCTCCTCTCTCTTCCTATGCGTGACACCACTCCTCTCTCCCTCTCTCTTCCTATGCATGACACCTCTCCTCTCGCCCTCTTTCTTCCTATGCATGACACCTCTCCTCTCTCTTCCTATGCATGACACCTCTCCTCTCGCTTCCTATGCATGACACCTCTCCTCTCGCTTCCTATGCATGACACCTCTCCTCTCGCTTCCTATGCATGACACCTCTCCTCTCTCTTCCTATGCGTGACACCTCTCCTCTCTCCCTCTCTCTTCCTATGCATGACACCTCTCCTCTCTCCCTCTGCATGACACCTCTCCTCTCTCTTCCTATGCATGACACCTCTCCTCTCTCTTCCTATGCATGACACCTCTCCTCTCTCTTCCTATGAATGACACCTCTCCTCTCTCTTCCTATGCATGACACCTCTCCTCTCTCCTCCTATGCATGACACCTCTCCACTCTCCTCCTAGGCATGACACCTCCCCTCTCTCTTCCTATGCATGACTTTCTCCTCTCTCTTCCTCTGCATGACACCTCTACTCTCTCCCTATGCATGACACCTCTCTTCTCTCTTCCTATGCATGACACCTCTCCTCTCTCCCTCTCTTCCTATGCATGACACCTCTCCTTTCTCCCTCTCTCTTCCTATGCATGACACCTCTCCTCTCTCCTCCTATGCATGACACCTCTCCTCTCTCCCTCTCTTCCTATGCATGACACCTCTCCTTTCTCCCTCTCTCTTCCTATGCATGACACCTCTCCTCTCTCCTCCTATGCATGACACCTCTCCTCTCTCTTCCTATGCATGACACCTCTCCTCTCTCTTCCTATGCATGACACCTCTCTTCTCTCTTCCTATGCATGACACCTCTCCTCTCTCACTCTCTTCCTATGCATGACACCTCTCCTTTCTCCCTCTCTTCCTATGCATGACACCTCTCCTCTCTCCCTCTCTCTTCCTATGCATGACACCTCTCATCTCTCCCTATCTCTTCCTATGCATGACACCTCTCCTCTCGCCCTCTTTCTTCCTATGCATGACACCTCTCCTCTCTCTTCCTATGCATGACACCTCTCCTCTCGCTTCCTATGCATGACACCTCTCCTCTCGCTTCCTATGCATGACACCTCTCCTCTCGCTTCCTATGCATGACACCTCTCCTCTCTCTTCCTATGCGTGACACCTCTCCTCTCTCCCTCTCTCTTCCTATGCATGACACCTCTCCTCTCTCCTCCTAGGCATGACACCTCCCCTCTCTCTTCCTATGCATGACATCTCTCCTCTCTCTTCCTCTGCATGACACCTCTACTCTCTC
The DNA here is from genome assembly GCF_013265735.2 of Oncorhynchus mykiss. NCBI lineage: Eukaryota > Metazoa > Chordata > Actinopteri > Salmoniformes > Salmonidae > Oncorhynchus > Oncorhynchus mykiss. The sequence goes on along the minus strand of NC_048575.1, from coordinate 77,158,715 downwards.
CCTCTCTTCCTATGCATGACATCTCTCCTCTCTTCCTATGCATAACATCTCTCCTCTCTCTTCCTATGCATGACACCTCTCCTCTCTCCCTCTCTTCCTATGCATGACACCTCTCCTTTCTCCCTCTCTTCCTATGCATGACACCTCTCCTTTCTCCCTCTCTCTTCCTATGCATGACACCTCTCCTCTCTCCTCCTATGCATGACACCTCTCCTCTCTCTTCCTATGCATGACACCTCTCCTCTCTCTTCCTATGCATGACACCTCTCTTCTCTCTTCCTATGCATGACACCTCTCCTCTCTCCCTCTCTTCCTATGCATGACACCTCTCCTTTCTCCCTCTCTTCCTATGCATGACACCTCTCCTCTCTCCCTCTCTCTTCCTATGCATGACACCTCTCCTCTCTCCCTCTCTCTTCCTATGCATGACACCTCTCCTCTCTCCCCCTCTCTTCCTATGCATGACACCTCTCCTCTCTCCCTCTCTCTTCCTATACATGACACCTCTCCTCTCTCTTCCTATGCATGACACCTCTCCCTCGCTCTTCCTATGCATGACACCTCTCCTCTCTCCCTCTCTCTTCCTATGCATGACACCTCTCCCTCTCTTCCTATGCATGACACCTCTCCTCTCTCTTCCTATGCATGACACCTCTCCTCTCTCTCTTTGTATGCATGACACCTCTCCTCTCTCTCTTCCTATGCATGACACCTCTCCTCTCTCTTCCTATGCATGACATCTCTCCTCTCTCCCCCTCTCTTCCTATGCATGACACCTCTCCTCTCTCTTCCTATGCATGACAACTCTCCTCTCTTCCTATGCATGACACCTCTCCTCTCTCTTCCTATGCATGACACCTCTTCTTTCTCCCCCTCTCTTCCTATGCATGCCACCTCTCCTCTCTCCTCCTATGCATGCCACCTCTCCTATCTTCCTATGCATGACACCTCTCCTCTCTCTTCCTATGCATGGCACCTCTCCTCTCTCTTCCTATGCATGACACCTCTCCTCTCTCTTCCTATGCATGACACCTCTCCTCTCTCCCTATGCATGACACCTCTCCCTCTCTCTTCCTATGCATGACACCTCTCCTCTCCCTCTCTTCCTATGCATGACACCTCTCCTCTCTCTTCCTATGCATGACACCTCTCCTCTCTTCCTATGCATGGCACCTCTCCTCTCTCTCTTCCTATGCATGGCACCTCTCCTCTCTTCCTATGCATGACACCTCTCCTCTCTTCCTATGCATGACACCTCTCCTCTCTTCCTATGCATGACACCTCTCCTCTCTCTTCCTATGCACGACACCTCTCCTCCTATGCATGACATCTATCCTCTCTCTTCTTATGCATGACACCTCTCCTCTCTCCCTCTCTTCCTATGCATGACATCTCTCCTCTCTCTTCATATGTATGACACCTCTCCTCTCTCTTCCTATGCATGACACCTCTCCTCTCTCTTCATATGCATGACACCTCTCCTCTATCTCTTCCTATGCATGACACCTCTCTATCTCTTCCTATGCATGATACCTCTCCCTCTCTCTTCCTATGCATGACACCTCTCCTCTCTCCCTATGCATGACACCTCTCCCTCTCTCTTCCTATGCATGACACCTCTCCTCTCTCCCTCTCTTCCTATGCATGACACCTCTCCTCTCTCCCTATGCATGACACCTCTCCCTCTCTCTTCCTATGCATGACACCTCTCCTCTCTCTTCCTATGCATGACATCTCTCCTCTCTCTTCCTATGCATGACATCTCTCCTCTCTTCCTATGCATGACATCTCTCCTCTCTCTTCCTATGCATGACACCTCTCCTCTCTCTTCCTATGCATGACATCTCTCCTCTCTCCCTCGCTCTTCCTATGCATGACACCTCTCCTCTCTCTTCCTATGCATGACATCTATCCTCTCTTCCTATGCATGACACCTCTCCTCTCTCTTCCTATGCATGACATCTCTCCTCTCTTCCTATGCAGGACACCTCTCCTCTCTCTTCCTATGCGTGACACCACTCCTCTCTCCCTCTCTCTTCCTATGCATGACACCTCTCCTCTCGCCCTCTTTCTTCCTATGCATGACACCTCTCCTCTCTCTTCCTATGCATGACACCTCTCCTCTCGCTTCCTATGCATGACACCTCTCCTCTCGCTTCCTATGCATGACACCTCTCCTCTCGCTTCCTATGCATGACACCTCTCCTCTCTCTTCCTATGCGTGACACCTCTCCTCTCTCCCTCTCTCTTCCTATGCATGACACCTCTCCTCTCTCCCTCTGCATGACACCTCTCCTCTCTCTTCCTATGCATGACACCTCTCCTCTCTCTTCCTATGCATGACACCTCTCCTCTCTCTTCCTATGAATGACACCTCTCCTCTCTCTTCCTATGCATGACACCTCTCCTCTCTCTTCCTATGCATGACACCTCTCCTCTCTCTTCCTATGCATGACACCTCTCCTCTCTCCTCCTATGCATGACACCTCTCCACTCTCCTCCTAGGCATGACACCTCCCCTCTCTCTTCCTATGCATGACTTTCTCCTCTCTCTTCCTCTGCATGACACCTCTACTCTCTCCCTATGCATGACACCTCTCTTCTCTCTTCCTATGCATGACACCTCTCCTCTCTCCCTCTCTTCCTATGCATGACACCTCTCCTTTCTCCCTCTCTCTTCCTATGCATGACACCTCTCCTCTCTCCTCCTATGCATGACACCTCTCCTCTCTCCCTCTCTTCCTATGCATGACACCTCTCCTTTCTCCCTCTCTCTTCCTATGCATGACACCTCTCCTCTCTCCTCCTATGCATGACACCTCTCCTCTCTCTTCCTATGCATGACACCTCTCCTCTCTCTTCCTATGCATGACACCTCTCTTCTCTCTTCCTATGCATGACACCTCTCCTCTCTCACTCTCTTCCTATGCATGACACCTCTCCTTTCTCCCTCTCTTCCTATGCATGACACCTCTCCTCTCTCCCTCTCTCTTCCTATGCATGACACCTCTCATCTCTCCCTATCTCTTCCTATGCATGACACCTCTCCTCTCGCCCTCTTTCTTCCTATGCATGACACCTCTCCTCTCTCTTCCTATGCATGACACCTCTCCTCTCGCTTCCTATGCATGACACCTCTCCTCTCGCTTCCTATGCATGACACCTCTCCTCTCGCTTCCTATGCATGACACCTCTCCTCTCTCTTCCTATGCGTGACACCTCTCCTCTCTCCCTCTCTCTTCCTATGCATGACACCTCTCCTCTCTCCTCCTAGGCATGACACCTCCCCTCTCTCTTCCTATGCATGACATCTCTCCTCTCTCTTCCTCTGCATGACACCTCTACTCTCTCCCTCTCTTCCTATGCATGACACCTCTCCTTTCTCCCTCTCTCTTCCTATGCATGACACCTCTCCTTTCTCCCTCTCTCTTCCTATGCATGACACCTCTCCTCTCTCCTCCTATGCATGACACCTCTCCTCTCTCTTCCTATGCATGACACCTCTCTCTCTTCCTATGCATGACACCTCTCTTCTCTCTTCCTATGCATGACACCTCTCCTCTCTCCCTCTCTTCCTATGCATGACACCTCTCCTTTCTCCCTCTCTTCCTATGCATGACACCTCTCCTCTCTCCCTCTCTCTTCCTATGCATGACACCTCTCCTCTCTCCCTCTCTCTTCCTATGCATGACACCTCTCCTCTCTCCCCCTCTCTTCCTATGCATGACACCTCTCCTCTCTCCCTCTCTCTTCCTATACATGACACCTCTCCTCTCTCTTCCTATGCATGACACCTCTCCCTCGCTCTTCCTATGCATGACACCTCTCCTCTCTCCCTCTCTCTTCCTATGCATGACACCTCTCCCTCTCTTCCTATGCATGACACCTCTCCTCTCTCTTCCTATGCATGACACCTCTCCTCTCTCTCTTTGTATGCATGACACCTCTCCTCTCTCTCTTCCTATGCATGACACCTCTCCTCTCTCTTCCTATGCATGACATCTCTCCTCTCTCCCCCTCTCTTCCTATGCATGACACCTCTCCTCTCTCTTCCTATGCATGACAACTCTCCTCTCTTCCTATGCATGACACCTCTCCTCTCTCTTCCTATGCATGCCACCTCTCCTCTCTCCTCCTATGCATGCCACCTCTCCTATCTTCCTATGCATGACACCTCTCCTCTCTCTTCCTATGCATGGCACCTCTCCTCTCTCTTCCTATGCATGACACCTCTCCTCTCTCTTCCTATGCATGACACCTCTCCTCTCTCCCTATGCATGACACCTCTCCCTCTCTCTTCCTATGCATGACACCTCTCCTCTCCCTCTCTTCCTATGCATGACACCTCTCCTCTCTCTTCCTATGCATGACACCTCTCCTCTCTTCCTATGCATGGCACCTCTCCTCTCTCTCTTCCTATGCATGGCACCTCTCCTCTCTTCCTATGCATGACACCTCTCCTCTCTTCCTATGCATGACACCTCTCCTCTCTTCCTATGCATGACACCTCTCCTCTCTCTTCCTATGCACGACACCTCTCCTCCTATGCATGACATCTATCCTCTCTCTTCTTATGCATGACACCTCTCCTCTCTCCCTCTCTTCCTATGCATGACATCTCTCCTCTCTCTTCATATGTATGACACCTCTCCTCTCTCTTCCTATGCATGACACCTCTCCTCTCTCTTCATATGCATGACACCTCTCCTCTATCTCTTCCTATGCATGACACCTCTCCTCTATCTCTTCCTATGCATGATACCTCTCCCTCTCTCTTCCTATGCATGACACCTCTCCTCTCTCCCTATGCATGACACCTCTCCCTCTCTCTTCCTATGCATGACACCTCTCCTCTCTCCCTCTCTTCCTATGCATGACACCTCTCCTCTCTCCCTATGCATGACACCTCTCCCTCTCTCTTCCTATGCATGACACCTCTCCTCTCTCTTCCTATGCATGACATCTCTCCTCTCTCTTCCTATGCATGACATCTCTCCTCTCTTCCTATGCATGACATCTCTCCTCTCTCTTCCTATGCATGACACCTCTCCTCTCTCTTCCTATGCATGACATCTCTCCTCTCTCCCTCGCTCTTCCTATGCATGACACCTCTCCTCTCTCTTCCTATGCATGACATCTATCCTCTCTTCCTATGCATGACACCTCTCCTCTCTCTTCCTATGCATGACACCTCTCCTCTCTCTTCCTATGCATGACATCTCTCCTCTCTCCCTCTCTCTTCCTATGCATGACACCTCTCCTCTCTCCCTCTTCCTATGCATGACACCTCTCCTCTCTCCCTCTTCCTATGCATGACACCTCTCCTCTCTCTCTTCCTATGCATGACACCTCTCCTCTCTCTCTTCCTATGCATGACACCTCTCCTCTCTCTCTTCCTATGCATGACACCTCTCCTCTCTCCCTATGCATGACACCTCTCCTCTCTCCCTCTTCCTATGCATGACACCTCTCCTCTCTCTCTTCCTATGCATGACACCTCTCCTCTCTCCCTCTTTCTATGCATGACACCTCTCCTCTCTCTCTTCCTATGCATGACACCTCTCCTCTCTCTCTTCCTATGCATGACACCTCTCCTCTCTCTCTTCGTATGCATGACACCTCTCCTCTCTCTCTTCCTATGCATGACACCTCTCCTCTCTCCCTATGCATGACACCTCTCCTTTATCCCTCTTCCTATGCATGACAACTCTCCTTTCTCCCTCTCTCTTCCTATGTATGACACCTCTCCTCTCTCCCTCTCTTCCTATGCATGACACCTCTCCTCTCTCCCTCTTCCTATGCATGACACCTCTCCTCTCTCCCTCTTCCTATGCATGACACCTCTCCTCTCTCCCTCTTCCTATGCATGACACCTCTCCTCTCTCCCTCTTCCTATGCATGACACCTCTCCTCTCTCTCTTCCTATGCATGACACCTCTCCTCTCTCTCTCTTCCTATGCATGACACCTCTCCTCTCTCTCTTTGTATGCATGACACCTCTCCTCTCTCTCTTCCTATGCATGACACCTCTCCTCTCTCCCTATGCATGACACCTCTCCTTTATCCCTCTTCCTATGCATGACACCTCTCCTTTCTCCCTCTCTCTTCCTATGCATGACACCTCTCCTCTCTCCCTATGCATGACACCTCTCCTCTCTCTTCCTATGCATGACACCTCTCCTCTCTCTTCCTATGCATGACACCTCTCCTCTCTCCCTATGCATGACACCTCTCCTTTCTCCCTCTTCCTATGCATGACACCTCTCCTCTCTCTCTTCCTATGCATGACACCTCTCCTCTCTCTCTCTTCCTATGCATGACACCTCTCCTCTCTCCCTCTTCCTATGCATGACACCTCTCCTCTCTCCCTCTTCCTATGCATGACACCTCTCCTTTCTCCCTCGTCCTATGCATGACACCTCTCCTTTCTCCCTCTCTCTTCCTATGCATGACACCTCTCCTTTCTCCCTCTCTCTTCCTATGCATGACAACTCTCCTCTTTCCCTATGCATGACACCTCTCCTCTCTCCCCCTCTCTCTTTCTATGCATTTGACTCCTGCTGCACCTGAAACAGCTTAAAGGTGGTGTGCAGTACATCGGTCTCTGTTGTTAAAGGCAACCATTCTTTAGTGCTGGTTCTACTGTCACCTTGGTAAACTAGCTATATCTCTAGTCTTTTAGTGGTAGCAAATTTGTTTGTGCTGTTTTGCCAACTCCTATGGTCAGCACAAATAAGTCTGTGACCAGGATGTTTTTATGGCTCAGGGACCTTTACATTAGAGAAATATGGGGGAATCCCCTCCATTACCAGACCAATCAGTGAGCTTCACACCAGCTGTTTCCTGTCTGGTGATCACCTGGGGGCCAATTAGAGACCTTTTAACGACCTTTGTCTCCTCGTGAATCAATACTCTAATGTACGGTTTATCTGGGAACCTGTGGGTGTGTGCGTGTGCCTGTATGTGTGTGTGTGTGTGTGTGTGCGCGTACATTAATCAATACTCTACCGTAATGTTAATGTTCAGTTTAACAACTGTTAGACACAGATACTGCAGGGAGATTAAGATTACAGATACTGCAGGGAGATCAGAGAGAATGCAGGGAGATTACAGGTACTGCAGGGAGATTACAGATACTGCAGGGAGATTACAGATACTGCAGGGAGATTACAGATACTGCAGGGAGATTAAGATTACAGATACTGCAGGGAGATTAAGATGACAGAGACTGCAGGGAGATTAAGATTACAGATACTGCAGGGAGATTACAGATACTGCAGGGAGATTAAGATTACAGATACTGCAGGGAGATTAAGATGACAGAGACTGCAGGGAGATTAAGATGACAGAGACTGCAGGGAGATTAAGATGACAGATACTGCAGGGAGATTAAAATTACAGATACTGCAGGGAGATTAAGATTACAGATACTGCAGGGAGATCACAGATACTGCAGGGAGATTACATGTACTGCAGGGAGATTACAGGTACTGCAGGGAGATTAAGAATACAGATACTGCAGGGAGATTACAGGTACTGCAGGGAGATTAAGATTACAGATACTGCAGGGAGATCACAGATACTGCAGGGAGATTACATGTACTGCAGGGAGATTAAGAATACAGATACTGCAGGGAGATTACAGGTACTGCAGGGAGATTAAGAATACAGATACTGCAGGGAGATTAAGATTACAGATACTGCAGGGAGATTACAGATACTGCAGGGAGATTACAGAGATATTGCAGTGAGATCAGAGATACTGCTGGGAGATTAAGAATACAGATACTGCAGGGAGATTACAGAGATATTGCAGTGAGATACTGCAGGAAGATCAGCAAGACTGCAGGGAGATCTGGGAGAGTGCTGGGTGATCTGAGAGTGCTTGGAGATCAGCAAGACTGCGGGGAGATCAGAGAGACTGCAGGGAGATCAGAGAGACTGCAGGGAGATCATAGAGACTACGGGGAGATCAGAGAGACTGTGGGGAGATCAGAGAGACTCTGGGGAGATCAGAGAGACTGCAGGGAGATCATAGAGACTGTAGGGAGATCATAGAGACTGCAGGGAGATCATAGAGACGGCAGGGAGATCATAGAGACGGCAGGGAGATCATAGAGACTGCAGGGAGATCATAGAGACGGCAGGGAGATCATAGAGACGGCAGGGAGATCATAGAGACGGCAGGGAGATCATAGAGACTACAGGGTGATCTGAGAGAGTGCAGGGTGATCTGAGAGAGTGCGGGGTGATCATAGAGACTGCATGGTATCTGAGAGAGTGCAGGGTGATCTGAGAGAGTGCAGGGAGATCATAGAGACTACAGGGTGATCTGAGAGAGTGCTGGGTGATCTGAGAGAGTGCTGGGTGATCAGAGATACTGCACTATCGTACGATCGTTTAGAAGCAGATACATCACAGGAGGTTGGTGGCACCTCAATTGGGGAGGACGGGCTCATTGTAATGGCTGGAACGGAATAAATGGAATGATATCGAACTCATCAAACACATGGTTTTCATGTGTTTTATACCATTCCTCCCCTCAGCAGTCTCCCGTGATTAGTAGTAATATTCAGCTGTCACACACAACAAATAATGTAGCAGTGAGGTAGCTAGCAGCTAGTATTACAGTCCATAAATAACATGGCTGGTTCGACATCACCTGAAATACTACATGTTCAAATGACTGGAAGTCCAATTTGGTCCATTATTAAACAATAATTTGTATAACCAGTAAAAACCAAAGGGCCTTAAGAAGCTCTATCACTGCTCACTGTGTGTAGACATGATGTCCCGGAGACAAGGTGTTTTCCATTTGACACCCTCTCTACCATCCCTCCATTCAGACACCCTATCCCCTATAAATGGCACCCTATCCCCTATAAATGGCACCCTATCCCCTATAAATGACACCCTATCCCCTATATAGGGCACTACTTTTGGCCAGCGCCCTGTGGGGGAACTGTATAGGGAACTGGGTGCTATTTGGGACGCGGCCTAAGAGTCCCACTATGAGACGACGACACCTGATCGACACAGTGGAGCATAGTACCAACTAACCAGCCAGCCAGTCGGCCAGCCAGCCAACCAGCCAGCCAGCCAGCCGGCCAGCCAGCCGGCCAACCAGCCAGCCAGTCAACCAGCCAGTCGACTAGCCAGCCAGTTGGCCAGCCAGCCAGTCGACCAGCCAGCCAGTCGACCAGCCAGCCAGCCAGTCAACCAGCCAGCCAGCCAACCAGCCAGTCGGCCAGCCATCCAGTCAACCAGCCAGCCAGTCGGCCAGCCAGTCGACCAGCCAGCCAGCCAGTCAACCAGCCAGCCAGTCGACCAGCCAGCCAGTCGACCAGCCAGCCAGCCAGTCGGCCAGCCAGCCAGTCGACCAGCCAGCCAGTCGACCAGCCAGCCAGTCGGCCAGCCAGCCAGCCAGTCGACCAGCCAGCCAACCAGCCAGTCAACCAGCCAGTCGACCAGCCAGCCAGTCGACCAGCCAGCCAACCAGCCAGCCAACCAGCCAGTCAGTCAGCCAGACCTGTCTGCAACACAAACCCAACATCTTGTCCTGCTATCTGCTACATTATTTGTTGTGGTAACCTGGCATATTAAGATTCACGAGCTCCATAACATCACAAATGATCACATTTCCGACTACATCAGCATTGGCTTGGTAACAGCAGCAGGGCTGAGTTGTGTCATCTGTTTAATGTTGCAGGCCGGAGGGGAGACATTACTTTGTTGGCTGCCAGTGGTAGGAGAGGCTCCCTCCTCTCCTCCTTCTTCTTCTCTCCCTCTCTCTATCCCCCCTCCCATCCATCCCTCCCTCCATCTCTCCCTCCCTCCTCTCTAACTCCACTCTGAGGACTGTGCCAGGAGTCAGAGTGTAGACCAGACTCTAGGCAGCCTGAGCTGTAGTGGCTGGTCTCCTCCCGTCCGGCCAATGCAGAGTTGATGTATATTAGTGCTGCAGAGTCCTCAGTCTTCAGAGCTCTGGGCTGTGGCGTCGTCACAGAGGAGATTAAAACACCAGTTTGTATCAAGAAGTACAACTGCAGCAGGCAGTGTGAGGGGATTACAAGCATATAAACGGTGTGTCTACCCCAAAAACACAACACTGAACTTACCTCAATACAGTACAAAGCCTACTTATCACATTAAACTTCCTAAAACTTCAGGTCCTATATAGGTCTTAGTGTATGCCTACTTATGGATAGACAGTGAGCTAGGGTAGGGAACAAGATGTACTGACCAAGTAAAACCACTTCATGAATTACGCCTTAAGAAACTATTCAAAGTGATAGATGTATTAAGAAACAAATCATTTATACTTATTAAGAGATATAAACCTTGTTGCATTACTGCTGTATCAAACTCCCTTCTCTACAAATATATACTATCATTTAGATGATAAATACTAATTCTTAATACTAAAATACTAATTCTTAATACTAAAATACTAATACAAAAAATAAGTGTTTCCATGAAAATGTATAAAAACCTGACATCCAGCTTTGATGTGCCGTTTTGTTACAGTCGAGTGTCTTTGGTATGGTTGGTTTGGTAAAGAGTGTAGCATTTTACCTACGTGACAGCATCCTAGAGAATAACATAAATGACCGTCAGTCTATTCAATCTACATGCATTTCTCATTGGATCTGGTATCAAGATGAGACATTCCATTAGGTGTTATTGCAACATGTGACAAGTTCTTTGCGATATCCGTGACAGAACTAGCAGTGTAGATATTTTGGCCATTGATCGTCTTGTTTCACTATCCTCTGAAACGTCCATCTTGGACATCATTAAAGAGCTGTTGGGCGAAGCCTTTTATTCGAACCGTTCATTTGAACTTCAACATTTAATTTTCAGCGGGGTTCAACTAGTATTCAATAGACATAAAAGTTATTTTTTTGTAAAACAAGAAAATCCTGCCACTGCAGAATTTGACTTATTCCTTGCAGTTAGTTGATCTGGAGTACCTCATCTGCAGACTGGGTAGATCTTCCATATAAACCAACAAATGAACTGATTCTCCCATCCCATTTCATTCACAGATGTTTTTCCCCTTTTCAATTCTTCACAGTGTTTCCCCATTGCCTACGTTTCTCTTCCAATTTCTCCTCTAAGCACTTGATTAGTACCGGGTCAACTTTGGGGTCAAACTTGTTAGCGAACCAGTGGCCATAGTTCAGCAACCATCGCAGCTCTGCAGCCCCATATATACAGACACTCCTCATGTGAGTCCCAGTGCAGGGAGGGTACAGAGACCCTTCCAGATAATTCCATTTCACCAGACGTGTCTTACTCTTCAAGTCTGTTACATCTGGGGCAGACCGGGAGATCTCTCCCGGTACACCGGGGATTCTCGTCAACGTTGCCCAGAAGTGTTCATCCGGAGAGTAAGTGTCAGCTGACCATTCCAGGAAGTCCCTCGCCACCCGGCTGGTTTCCACGAACAGGACAAAGTCACGGGACAAGACGAAGTAGGCGCTGCCGATGAACATCTCAATGTCGTGCGGCGGCGGCGCCTTGGCCTGTGTGGTTCGGACGGGTATGCGGCGGTACTCGTAGGGCACGTCCTTCAGCTGGTGCTGGAAACGGAAGCGCTGTTTCTTCAGCTCGCTGGGACGGGAGGTCTCCAGCATGTTGGCACCGTTCAGCGCCTGCAGCTCCGACACCAGCTCACCGTTCGACCTAATGATAATAATCATTATCAAACGTTTCAATTGTACAGTGCTTTTCAAGACTTTACAGATAAAGACTATACCGTGTACTGCTGACCAGAGTAGCGGTGCCATTTCAGGAGTATAAGTACGATTTTTAAAGACTACAGATAAGGACTAGGACTATAATCTGCCGATGTGCTCTTGAGCAAGGCACTAAACCCTAATTGGCTCCAAAGGAGCCATTTCATTACATCTATCCAGTGTATGTGACAATAAAACATTCTTAAAACAATTATACTATGAGTAAAATAATCTGTAAAAGTGTATGGAGGGGAGACCGGGGGGGGGGGGGGGGGGGGGGGGGTTTACCTGAGGGGGAAGTCCTGGCCGCAGAGGTTGATGACATACTTCCACTTGACCTCTGACCTTTCTAACAGGTCGTTGAGGCAGTTGAGGTCGGCGTAAAGCCGTGTGATGTGGGCGTACTGCACTGACTCCAGCTTGGAGGCTAGGAAGAGGTTAGGGAAGCAGTGAGCCAGGTTCCTCATGGCTGCTATGAAGCTCTGAGAGGACTAGAAGGATAAGAAGACGCCTATCAATAATCCACATAGGAGACAAGAAATGTGTCTGCTGCTGTACCGAACTCTTCCCATTACACACAGAAACATCACTAAAAACCCTCAAGTCAGCACAAATCCCCTCCGATTTTCCCCTACCTTCTCCAGGCTACCTTGCTTCCGGCCCTACCTTCTCTAGGCTACCTTGCTGCCGGCCCTACCTTCTCTAGGCTACCTTGCTGCCGGCCCTACCTTCTCCAGGCTACCTTGCTGCCGGCCCTACCTTCTCCAGGCTACCTTGCTGCCGGCCCTACCTTCTCCAGGCTACCTAGCTGCCGGCCTTACCTTCTCTAGGCTACCTTGCTGCCGGCCCTACCTTCTCCAGGCTACCTTGCTGCCGGCCCTACCTTCTCCAGGCTACCTTGCTGCCGGCCCTACCTTCTCCAGGCTACCTAGCTGCCGGCCCTACCTTCTCTAGGCTACCTTGCTGCCGGCCCTACTTTCTCTAGGCTACCTTGCTGCCGGCCCTACCTTCTCTAGGCTACCTTGCTGCCGGCCCTACCTTCTCTAGGCTACCTTGCTGCCGGCCCTACCTTCTCTAGGCTACCTTGCTGCCGGCCCTACCTTCTCTAGGCTACCTGGTTGCCGACCCTACCTTCTCTAGGCTACCTGGTTGCCGACCCTACCTTCTCTAGGCTACCTGGTTGCCGACCCTACCTTCTCTAGGCTACCTGGTTGCCGACCCTACCTTCTCTAGGCTACCTGGTTGCCGACCCTACCTTCTCTAGGCTACCTGGTTGCCGACCCTACCTTCTCTAGGCTACCTTGCTGCCGGCCCTACCTTCTCCAGGCTACCTGGTTGCCGGCCCTACCTTCTCCAGGCTACCTGGTTGCAGGCCCTACCTTCTCCAGGCTACCTGGTTGCCGACCCTACCTTCTCTAGGATACCTTGCTGCCGGCCCTACCTTCTCCAGGCTACCTGGTTGCAGGCCCTACCTTCTCTAGGCTACCTGGTTGCCGACCCTACCTTCTCTAGGCTACCTGGTTGCCGATCCTACCTTCTCCAGGCTACCTGGTTGCCGACCCTACCTTCTCTAGGATACCTTGCTGCCGGCCCTACCTTCTCCAGGCTACCTGGTTGCAGGCCCTACCTTCTCTAGGCTACCTGGTTGCCGACCCTACCTTCTGGTCATAGTGAATGCAGTAGAGGTTGTGAGGGGCGTAGGTGGCCCTGAAGATCCTCTCGACCATGGCAGCGTTCTTATGCACCACCAGGGAGTACGCCAGCGGGAACCCCCGCTCCTCTTCCGACACTGGGATGACGTCATATCCTCTCGTCTCGATGTACCTGAGATTAGAAGATATGAGAGATGCGATAGTACTTTATTAAAATCACCATTAGGCTGTCATCTTTACAGCCATAGAAAAACACTTACAAAATATTCACAACATTAAAAACAGTCACAATAAATACATAGAAAACAAAAGGCAAGTTACAAAAGTAGTGTACAGAAAACACAAGTACCTCTGACAGTCTGAGGTTAAAGCCACGAGGCGGTCATCCTCCAAGTCCACTATGACTTTGCGTCTGATCTCCAAGGACTTCCCTACCTTTGACACAAGGATCATAACGGAAAAATAAAACGACTTCACCATCTTATCCTTTATAGTTATTTTGAAATGTTTTTTACATATTTAAAATGGTCAAATTAATTAAATATATTAATGTACCTCCACAGGGTCCAGTTGGTAGATGGCAGTGCAGTTGATGTTGTACTGGTGGTTGGGGTTCTGTGAGGAGCGGTCTGTGATTCCATAGGGTTCGATGTAGAAGCTGTTCCTCAAAGATACTTTAGCATAGAACAACTTCAGCAGACACAGCAGCAGCAGGGCCAGGGACAACAGGAAGCACCTCTGTCTCAATTTATGGAACAGGGCACATCTTATTTTCATTCTGCAGAAGGAGGAGAAGAAGAATGAAGAAGAAGAAGAAGGAACAGTGTCAATGAACAAATGCACTGTAACAAACATAAGAGTATTCTGTCACTAAGCTACTAACATACATTTAATAAGAAAATGTTATTAGGTGAACTACCCAATTTCAGCCTTTGCCCAACGCTTTCAAATATATATATATATATATATAAAATGCATTCAGGTGAGAAGTTGTGGGTGGGAATTTATCATGAATAAACATTTTGGGGGGGGGGGGGGGGTAAACATAGTTTACCAGAAGTCTACTGACATGCTCTGATAATTAAATAATGTACATCGCAAGCAAATACTGCGTGGACAGTTAGCTCACTGTGGTAAGGCTGCTCCTTCCTGACATCGATTGCCACTTGCAATTGTGTAGGGAAGAAAAGTGCAATCATCACCTTGAAAATTTAAGAATAGGGGCTCAATTCAATTCAACCCACATTTGCAGTATTTACACAGTAGCTCTTTTCCCAATGGTCAAATTAACTCACAGATTGGTACTGTATAAAGACCTACAACTACTACCAGGGCGACCCCTCTCAGATAGGCTTTCACGTTTCAGAATTATAAACGTGTAGGAAACTGGATGGATACTGTAAATAAAAGATTGGGGGAAACGCACAGCCACTGACCTACGATATGAGCCAACTGTTAGCGAGTTAACATTACCACAGTCGATTTCTTGTTACGACCGATGTAGCTAAGAATATAAATGTATAATCCTCAAAGCCTACATTGTTTTTTTTTCTTCCTCTTCGTAAAACCACATAGATGTGAGGTAAAAGTTGTCCCAAATATAAATAGTAGAGTACAGAAACGCCAAAAAACGACTTAGGTTAAGGTATTTTTTACTTAAGTACTTTACACCACTGTCTAGAAGGGAGTGTATTTAACACCGAACCCCTACATTGAGATGAGGTAGCGGTACCTTCTCAAGGTGCCTGCCTCTACATTTCGATTTCAATGGTAGAGTTGAAGCGCTAGGGCAGGGATTCACAAACTGTTTTGGCCTAGGACTCCATTTTGATATCTGAAAATCCTGACGACCACAACCATGTGAAAAAAAAAGAATGTTTACTTTTTTAATTGCGGCTATGACAGTCAATTGCAAAACATTCTAACAATATTTCTGATTGTATTCTCAACTCACCATCATATACGTTTCATGTGAGGCTACGAGAGTCAATTGAAAATCTTATTTCACCACCACTGATGAGATGGGGTTTGATGGATGTTGCGACGGAGCTTCACAAAGTCAGGGGCGTGGTCGACAGTGAGAACCTCATCTCTCCTGTCATATCCAACCTGGGTCAATATTTGTTTTTAATGCAGACAGCGCTGAATCAGCATACCATTCCTTGTAATGCTCGGAGGGAGACGGCACAGTATTCCCTTTGAGTCAGGAACCGAATTTCCTCCATAGTGACCCGTGAATGCATGGCCTGACGCATTCGGCCACGTGACAGCTCGACCAGCTGTTCGATTCCACTTACCGGGATGTCAACTGAGCCAGGATCACAGTCAAACGGATTTCACTGATTCGGTCACTCATCTGTAGAATTGTTTCGTATTTCCCCTGCATGCTTGCGTTCAGTGCGTTCAGTTTCACAAAATATGTCTGTTACATAGGCAAGGAGACACATTTTATTTTAATTACACAGAAAGTCAACAAAGTCAGTTTTTTTTTATTTATTTTTTTACATCCATTGTGAATGACCACAGTTCCTCTCTCAATTCAAAAAAATATTTAAACACTTCACCTCAATAACCACCAAGACAAGTGAAATAGAACAGTCCTGCTCTGATCCCATATCTCCAAAACGTTTAGCGATGTAGTTTACAATCGATGTTACCTGCTGCGTATCTCCGAGTTCTGCGCTCAGCTCTTTTGCCGCCAGTTGCTCTCGGTGAACCCATTACAGCTCAGAGGGTGTATCATACATACAATGTGTCCATATGGCAGAGGGACACACATTCATAACTAGAGTGCAGAGGCCTGCCTGCCGTCCTATGATCGATGGAGCCTCATCTGTGCAAAAGCCCACCATTCGATCCCATGAATATTTTCGTCAATATAATAACGCAGCACACTGAACATCCCATGTACCGTTTCTTGCTCGGTAATCGTGAGGCAGAACAATATGTCCTCACAAATAGCATCCCCCGAGAAGTATCGAACTAAAGTCAATGCATGGGCATCTCGGCCCTCACAGCTAACGTCCATTTGGAGAGCACAAGGTGGGTTGTTTTTGAGCCATTCAGTCAGTTTCTTCTTGAATGCTAGCTATAGCATACATTCTTAGTTTCACAGTGTTTTCTGACAAAGGTGTAGATGTGAATTGCTGTGCCTCTGCCTCCCCACACATTGTTTTTTATCATATCAATGGTGGCCTGTAATATTACATCTCTGCATTAGTATGTGGTTTCATACCGTAGCTGCTTAGCCATTCACTGTAGGAATGATTCAAGTTGAAAGGTCAAGTGTGGCCTTTTCCCAGGATCCAAGGGCGCTCTGTAGTTGAATTGAAACTCTTACATTTTACTAATCTTCATTTAGATTTGTAAGGTTAATCTCATTACAATGATTTTGAGAGACAGACAATATAATATTTTGTATTTATTTTTTTTTACCAGGATTATGGAAATTCTCCCTCCACCCCATTTTCATATCAGCTGACCCTACACGGGGCCGCAACCCCTAGTTTGGGAACTGCTGCGCTTCAGGCACTACTCAAATACCAAAATGTATCAGTTTTGCAATGAACTGTCAAAATAAAGACCAGAATTGACGTGTTTCTCTATAACTAAGCCTACAACATCTGGTTTTCAATAAAATAAAAATGTAAATCATGAAAGTTACTCTTTTAAAGTGGCAATATGTAACTAATTGGGCGACATACCAAATTCACGTAGAAATATGAATTATAGATCTGTCATCGAAAGCAAGTCTAAGAAGCGTTAGATCAATTCTATGTGCACCAGTTTTACGTTTCCGTTCTTAAGTTTCATTTTAGCATCTTTTACTTTCGGTTTTGTACACCAGCTTCAAACAGCTGAAAATACAATATTTTTGGTTGAAAATATATTTCACCGTGGTTTAGATGGTAGAATGAATCTCTACATTATACTTATTTATTATGTCACAAACTGAAATTTGTCAAACTATTAGAATTTTAGCAACATGGAAATGCCGGAGAGATTTCTACACAGTGCATCTTTAAGCACATAGTTTTTATTCTGTAGCCAGGGGGCAACAACATGACATAAATGACTATTAGCTGTGTGATAACATACAGGCATTATGGTCTCTCTCTACAGTAATATGATCTATATTAGCTGTGTGATAACATACAGGCATTATGGTCTCTCTCTACAGTAATATGATCTATATTAGCTGTGTGATAACATACATGCATTAAGACATATTTATACGGGGGGGGGGGGGGGGTATCGTGTTCATGTAACAGTTCTGTGCCATGCCACGCGCAACAACGTGCGCACGTGCAGAGACACACTCGTGGAAAAAGGTCATTTAATGTACCGTACTGTCACGGAACAGGATATGCTGTGTTCCTAAACTATTGGAATCTGACAGCCCAATATTTAAATAAACACAGCAGGGAAATAAGACCCGTATTCATATCAAAACAAAAAAAGGACATACCTTGCACGCTAAAGACGTCTTTGAGTTTCTACTACGTGCCATCAAAAAGTTTTCCAAAGTCTCACTAGACAGCCTACAGAGAGAAGAAAAAGTGTTTTAGGCTACACAATACACTCACACAAGTTAAAAAGTCATTAAAAAGTCATTGAATTACATTATAAGTTAAAACACACAGCAGTAACATGTATCTTTAATTATAAATTAAAACACACAGCAGTAACATTCATCTTTAATTCTAAATTAAAACACACAGCAGTAACATGTATCTTTAATTATAAGCTAGTAGTACAGATATTAATACACATTCTCACTACAGGAACGTAAGTCACATAAACCTATATTTCAGTAAGCTAAAAGCACTCTCGCGACATACTTGACTAACCTAAACAGCGCTCCTAGTAATCAATGTTTTATCACTTTTTGAGTCAAATTAAACATTCATGCCAGGCAAAGCGTAACGTCAGACAAAAATATCTATTACTGTACTGCTAAAGCAAAACAAGAAGATTAAAAAAGTCAGAATAACCTGGAAATGAAGGTGGTTAAAAAATGATCACCTCTCCTCACCGAAAAACTTTGTCCGTCCAAAAATATTATACATCTTTTGGTATACAAGACTTTAAGCATCTGCCGTAGAGGAGACCTTAGTTTGCTCCGGGTAAAAAATGTTATCTGTCAATCACAGACTATTACTGTAAAGCACAACAAATACTTACAAAGGCAGAGGACATAGAAAAATACTTACATTTGTGAAGGAACTTGATTCGGGAAATTCAGCACAGTCATGAGTCCTGTCTGTCTCTACCCTCTCTCTCTCTCTCTCCGGACCTCTGGCGCTCGATGGCTTGGAGGGGAGGTGTGGCAGAGTGAGGGCGAGGGAGAGGGGGAAGACACACACACACACACTGCAGGCAGTCACGGAGACACGAGCGAAAGTCAAGTTCTCCACCCACTCCTGGCACTGACTCATAGCAGTGACACACACACACACACACCGGCCGAACTACGGAAAATTACATTGAGTTTTATGTTTCACATCTTTCTTAGATGCTTCAAACTGAGGCAGACCAGACACCACTCATAAATAATAAGCAAATGGACACATTTAACAATTACTTCATTTTCTTTATTAAACACTTTATAGATATATATATATATATTATTTTACTGTCAATTAACAATAACATAATATCCAATTATGGTTTACTTAAGAAAAGAAAACTTGCTGTAATTGTGGCCGTCTAGATAAAGTCCAATAATAATGGAATTACTTTACACAAAAACAATAACCAATTAGGCTTCACAATAACCAATTAGGCTTCACAATAACCAATTAGGATTCACAATAACCAATTAGGCTTCACAATAACCAATTAGGATTCACAATAACCAATTAGGCTTCACAATAACCAATTAGGCTTCACAATAACCAATTAAGCTTCACAATAACCAATTAGGATTCACAATAACCAATTAGGATTCACAATAACCAATTAGGATTCACAATAACCAATTAGGATTCACAATAACCAATTAGGCTTCACAATAACCAATTAGGCTTCACAATAACCAATTAGGCTTCACAATAACCAATTAGGCTTCACAACAACAACACTTGGGAGAAAAACACAACCGTGGGAAGAACAAAATTAACCTATAAAGGTGACGTCATAGAACCACTTTGATTGGCTTGAATATCAATCAATCATAACATTTATAAGTGTTCAAATAACAGTCATTTTTAAAACATCACATTATAACATTAGTGAGAATATAAGGGTTATTATAAACTGGGTAGTTCGAGCCCTGAATGCTGATTGGCTGACAGCCGTGGTATATCAGACCGTATACCACGGGCATGACAAAACATTTACTTTTAACTGCTCTAATTACGTTGGTAACCAGTTTATAATAGCAATAAGGCACCTCGGGGTTTGTGGTATATGGCGGCTAAGGGGTGTGTCCAGGCACTCTTCATTGCGTCGTGCCTAAGACCAGCCCTGAGCCTCGGTATATTGGCCATATAACACACCCCCTTGTGCCTTATCGCTTAATTATAACATCAGTTGCCCTAGAGTGTTCAGTTCTCTTTGTGGGATAAAGAGTTAATTCTAAAAACACCCACTTGTACATCTTGAATAATAACATTGATAACAGTGAATCACACATTAATATGAGTCCTCAGTGTCTCCATGGGGAATAAAGAGTTTAAAACAGCCAGTCGTCAGTGTGTGTCTGTGTAAGACTGTCCCAGTAGCGGTCCATTATATGATGGGGCACAAACTCCTCATCACCAATTAATCTGATCGACTTGATTTGCATTATATTTCTGAGTACTGCCGATGACTCTGTAGAGAGTGAGACAAAAACAGAATTCATTCAAAACTCATGTTTATTCTCTATCGGCAACTCTGAAGTGAGAGTTAGACCAATGAATCGTTCCCAGCCGTAAAATTCACACGCTGTAATGTTCATTGACATATTTCTCCTACTCCCATAGTGTGTGTGTGTTCCTGCATCCCATCACCAGGTTGTGTGTGTGTGTTTCTTCAGCAGGTGCACTATAGCCTAGGCCTCAAGTCTAGACCTATTAATGATTGAAAGATAGAAGACATGATTCAGCGGTCACACTCTATCTGTTGAGCTGCTCTCTCTCTCCCCCTCACTCTTTCTCTCTCGGTCTCTCCCTCTCCCCCCCCCTCTCTCTTTCTCTCCCTCCCCCTCTTCCCCCCTCTCTCCCTCCCTCTCCCTCTCTCTCTCCCCATCCCTTATCTCTCTCTCTTCCTCTCACTCTCCATCCCTCTCCCCTTCTCTCTCGCTCCCCCCTCCCTCCCCTTCTCTCTCCATCCCTTCTCTCTCTCTTCCTCTCACTCTCCATCCCTCTCCCCCTCTCTCCCCTTCTCTCTCGCTCCCCCCCTCCCTCCCCTTCTCTCTCCATCCCTCTTTCCCTGCTCCCCCCCTTCTCTCTCCCTTCCCTTCCTCTCACTCTCTCAGAGGAAACAACAATGATAGTTAACATCAGCCAGTAAGAGTTAGAGACACTAGGCAACCTGTCACATAGCAGGCTGTATAGGATAACCAACCTGTCACATAGCAGGCTGTATAAGATAACCAACCTGTCACATAGCAGGCTGTTTAGGATAATCAACCAGTCACATAGCAGGCTATATAGGATAATTGACCTGTCACATAGCAGGCTGTATAGGATAATCAACCTGTCACATAGCAGGCTGTATAGGATAATCAACCAGTCACATAGCAGGCTATATAGGATAATCAACCAGTCACATAGCAGGCTATATAGGATAATCAACCAGTCACATAGCAGGCTGTTTAGGATAATCAACCTGTCACACAGCAGGCTGTATAGGATAATCAACCTGTCACATAGCAGGCTGTTTAGGATAATCAACCTGTCACATAGCAAGCTGTATAGGATAATCAACCTGTCACATAGCAGGCTGTTTAGGATAATCAACCTGTCACAGCAGGCTGTATAGGAGAATCATCAACTGACAGACCTGAGAGAGGTGCCCCTGCAGAGGGGACATCCTGAGGCTGAGCAGAGGAGTGTGTGGATTCGGCAGGCTTCTGTGATGCTGCTGCTGGGGATGTCACGTCCACTACGCCCAGTAAGTAACCAGACAGAGACCTGTCTCTGTACGTCACCTGTCAAAACAAAGACAAGGGTTTCCAAACCATTTCAAGAATTGGAAACTCTGTAATGTTATTTAGGAGATGTGTGTGTTATGTGTGTGTGTGTTATGTGTGTGTGTTATGTGTGTACGTGTGTGTGTGTACGTGTGTGTGTGTGTACGTGTGTGTGTGTACAAGCGAGCGAGCACCAACACAAGTGCATTACTTTCTCCCACCACATTTAATGTGGCATATAACCAGGCCACTGTGACCATGGCACACTGACAAGACAGTAGAGTGACACAATCAATCTACAACCGATGGAGGCAACAACAATGGGTTAATGTTTTATAGATGTAAACCTTTGCATTATATATGTAGAGAGAGGCTACTGTGGGTTACCTGAACCAATGACTGACAGCAGACCCCCCTTTAACACCATTTAATCCCTGAGCATCCATCCATCCAGGATAAAGCCCTTCCATCTTCCATAACCATTACATAGCTATTGTAAACATATCCATGCCTTTACCCTCTCTCTGTGTGTGTGTGTGTGTTTTTGCTTTCCAAGCTTTTTAATTAAACTTTTTTTTTACGAATGAGAACGAGTGCAGAGCGGAGGGTCTATCTTCTTATGCTTTAGCTGTCCTCTAACTGTGCTTCAGCTGTCCTCTAGCTGTGCTTCAGCTGTCCTCTAGCTGTGCTTCAGCTGTCCTCTAACTGTGCTTCAGCTGTCCTCTAACTGTGCTTCAGCTGTCCTCTAACTGTGCTTCAGCTGTCCTCTAACTGTGCTTCAGCTGTCCTCTAACTGTGCTTCAGCTGTCCTCTATCTGTGCTTCAGCTGTCCTCTAACTGTGCTTCAGCTGTCCTCTAACTGTCCTCTATCTGTGCTTCAGCTGTCCTCTATCTGTGCTTCAGCTGTCCTCTAACTGTGCTTCAGCTGTCCTCTAACTGTCCTCTAACTGTGCTTCAGCTGTCCTCTAACTGTCCTCTATCTGTGCTTCAGCTGTCCTCTAGCTGTGCTTCAGCTGTCCTCTAACTGTGCTTCAGCTGTCCTCTAACTGTCCTCTAGCTGTGCTTCAGCTGTCCTCTAACTGTCCTCTAGCTGTGCTTCAGCTGTCCTCTAACTGTCCTCTAGCTGTGTTTCAGCTCTCCTCTAACTGTGCTTCAACTGTCCTCTAGCTGTGCTTCAGCTGTCCTCTAGCTGTGCTTCAGCTGTCCTCTAGCTGTGCTTCAGCTGTCCTCTAACTGTCCTCTAGCTGTCCTTCAGCTGTCTTCTAGCTGTGCTTCAGCTGTCCTCTAACTGTGCTTAAGCTGTCCTCTAGCTGTGCTTCAGCTGTCCTCTAACTGTCCCCTAACTGTGCTTCAGCTGTCCTCTAACTGTGCTTCAGCTGTCCCCTAACTGTGCTTCAGCTGTCCCCTAACTGTGCTTCAGCTGTCCCCTAGCTGTGCTTCAGCTGTCCTCTAAGTGTGCTTCAGCTGTCCTCTAACTGTCCCCTAGCTGTGATTCAGCTGTCCTCTAAATGTCCCCTAGCTGTGATTCAGCTGTCCTCTAAATGTCCCCTAGCTGTGATTCAGCTGTCCTCTAACTGTCCCCTAGCTGTGATTCAGCTGTCCTATAAATGTCCCCTAGCTGTGATTCAGCTGTCCTCTAAATGTCCCCTAGCTGTGATTCAGCTGTCCTCTAACTGTCCCCTAGCTGTGATTCAGCTGTCCTCTAAATGTCCCCTAGCTGTGATTCAGCTGTCCTCTAACTGCCCTCTAGCTGTGATTCAGCTATCCCCTTGAAATCAATAATAAAATCACTATAAATCTATAGATGGTTATGTCTATCTCATGAAGCAATCCTCTTTCAATGTACCACATAGCAGCCTTCGTCAGCCAAGACAACATTCAGCTCTACGGCCCACAATGCACCAACAAGTCTAGGACAGCAGACACGCCCTAGAATCAGATAAGATTCAGTATGTTGACCACGACAGCCAACAGTTCTACAGTTTATTAAACATGATGACAATCCTGGCAAGTGTTTTTGTGTGTGTGTTTCTTCTTATGTAACAGAGAAGGTTTTGATATGATCACGGTCAAAAGAGATCAAGATAAATCCAAATACTAGATCTGTTTCCGTTTCCAAAGTAAATATTTACACCAATTAAATAAGCACAGAACAAACTGAAACTCAGCCAGATCATTAGGAATGAGTCAACTTCATTATTTTTCTTATGAAAACTTAGTAACAAAACACTGTACCGGTTCTCCAGAATGTGATGTGTTTTGCTATGTTCGACCGTTGGGCTAACACCACAAATTAAGTACCAACACCTATTTCAAATCCATTTCAAGCACTGGGGCAAACTTCTCTACCAGCTTGGGCTCTGGACAGCGCAGTCTTTCCTAGATTAATTTCCAGACAGGGGTGCAAAGGTCCCCAAAGCAACAAACACTTTTAGGTGGGGAGAAAGAGAACTAACTTTAGGCTACCTGAACATAATTTTCAGCAAGGTATGCAAGTCAAGGAAATGCAGTGCAAAATATTCTAATATTTGTCACATTAAATGATCAATGTGTTTGTAGTCTTTGCGTAGCACTAGGTGTGTTTTAGTGTATTTCCTCATAGAGGACTCAGGAAGACTGTAGTGTAGTGTTGACCTTGTCCCAGGCGTAGGCTGAGGAAACAGGGATGTTGTTTCCCAGGATAGCTGCTACCCAGAGCTCTGGGGCCTGGAACTCTCTGCCCGTGACGCTGTCTCTGATCCAGCCTTCTAGGAGCAGAGACGCCTGGTGGACACAGCCCTGGAAGACAGAACAGAATATGGCCATATCATTTAAACCATTCCATTGAAATATTAGGAAATATATGCTTTTATATGAATGTTAAATTGACCTTTCTAACGAAATATATACTGTGTCCTCATCGAAAACAACGAGGACAATGTGAATCGAACTTACCTTCCTGAATTGATTACATTTAAATGGAATTGCCCCCAGCCCTGCCTCACCCTCCACATCAGCTGTAGTACATCCTCTCCTGGTGTGATGACCCCTCTCTTGATGAGCCTGATCAACTTCCTGTTCTCTTCTCCATCACTGGCCGTCCCTTGTTGTAACACATTGCTTCCCATGTCAGGGGTGTTTCCATGTTGTGGTTTGCTGTTTCTGTTTCCTTGTTGTGATGAAAAGGTAGTGTTGTTTTTGTTGTTGTCATCCCGGTGTTGTGTTGGATGTGTTCGAGGCGCCGCTACCTGAGATGTCTGGCTACTACCTTCTTGTTTGTCTCGGTTGTCGTGACTACCAGTAGAGCTGAACAAGGGGGAAGCGTGGCTCCCCTCCTGGTTGCCTGCGAGGCTCCTTTCTGAGGGAGCAGGGCTGGAAGTGGTGGTTGATGAGTGGGAGATGTTCTGATCTCTCCCTGTCTGGGAGTGCTGAGTCAGGGTCGGGCCCTTCCGGGTGCGGAGCTGGAGCTTGATGTCGCTTTGCTTCTGGAGGATACCCAGCAGCCTCTTCTGACGCGACGCCAACGAAGTCAGCTGACTACGCAGCACTCCCTGCCGGAACGAGTCTGACGCTATCCTGCAGGAGAAGAAGAAGAGGAGAGGACGAGGAGGAGAAGGAAAGGAGGAAGGAGAAGGAAGACGAGGAGGGAGAAGAAGAAGAGGAGAACGAGGAGGAGGAAAGGAAGACGGGGGAGAAGGAAGAGAAGAAGAGGAAGATGAGGAGGAAGAAGAGAAGGAAGAAGAAGAGGATGAAGAGAAGTTGAAGGAGAATAACTTATCCATGTATTATACATACAACAAAGTATTTTAGGAATGTATCTACCCTTACGAGACAAACCCTGGATGCTCAACTCTTCCCATAATAAACTCATAACTCATAATGAACCTTTACAGTACTGACCCTAATACATGTTGACCCCCACAGAGATACACTATATATACAAAATTATGTGGACACCCCTTCAAATTAGTGGATTTGGCACAGGTGTGGCTGAAAATCAACCATGCAATCTCCATAGACAAACATTGGCAGTAGAATGGTCTTACTGAAGAGCTCAGAGACTTTCAACGTGGCACCGTTGTAGGATGCCACCTTTCCAACAAGTCAGTGTGTCAAATTTCTGCACTGCTAGAACTGCCCCAGTCAACTGTAAGTGCTGTTATTGTGAAGTGGAAACGCCTAGGATCAACAATGGCTCAGCCGAACAAGACCGCCATTTGCTGAAGTGAGTAAAAATAGTCTGTCCTCGTTTGAAACACTCCCTACTGAGTTCCTAACTGCCTCTGGAAGCAACGTCAGCACAATAACTGTTTGTCGGGAGCTTCATGAAATGTGTTTCCATGGCCGAGCAGCCGCACACAAGCCTAAAATCACCACGCGCAATACCAAGCGCTGGCTGGAGTGGTGTAAAGCTCGCCGGCATTGGACTGAGCAGTTATTGGAGCAGTGGAAACACGTTCTCTGGAGGGATGAATCACACTTCACCATCTAGCTGCCTCTTTATAACGCACATTGTTTAAAATTAAATCACGCTACCAGATTATAATGAGGTTTAATAATGTTGTAATGAGTTATATATATATTTATTTTTTTACCCCCCCTTCGTGATAACGATCTTGTCTCATCGCTGCAACTCCCCAAAAGGCTCGGGAGAGGCAAAGGTCGAGTCATGCTTCCTCCAAAACATGACCCACCAATCTGCACTTCTTACCACACGCTCGCTTAACCTGGAGGCCAGCTGCACCAATGTGTCGGAGGAATCACCGTTCAACTGATGACCATGGTCAGCCTGCAGGCGCCCGGCCCGCCACAAGGAGTCGCTAGAGAACCAGAACAAATAACAGGCCAAACTATCCCTCTCAGCACTGCCTGGACTGCGCAAAAATGCAAATGCTTTCCGTTTGAGTTATATCAGGTTTTATTTTTATATGCAGTTTGACGCCAGGTTTGAGGTGGATGTCTGCTTTACCTTTTTAAATTTTCTAATTTGCATGTAAAGCCCCGCAGCCAAACCCTCCCCTAACCTGGACGACGCTGGGGCAATTGTGTGCCGCCCAATGGGACTCCGGTTCACAGCCGTTTGTGGGATAGAACCCCAGGCTGTGGTGACGCCGCAACATATGAGGTTTTATAATGAGGTTTCATAATCCATGTTTTATAATGAGGTTTCATAATTAAGAATTATTAATGATGAGGTTTAAGCTTTGCAAAATGCTTTCGCACGACAAGAAGGTCACCCTTTCTGTTCTTTAATTCTATGCACCCCACTGTTTGCTTTAGTCACTGACTCACCAATAAGCTGAGTCACACAGCAGAGCTTGATAAACATCACACTCAGGATGCTGGTGTGTGTGTGTGTGTGTGTGTGTGTGTGTGTGTGTGCAAAACATCATAAACTTGAAACTCAAGATGTTGTGAAGCAATAGAAAGCAGTGTCGTTTCCAGACCTGTACTTCTTGGTGAGGTCATCTTTCTCCGCCTGCTGTTTCTCCAGCACAACATTCAGAACACTCTGGATCTCTGATAGCGCCATCGTCAATTTGTCTACAGGGAAATTTAAACAAATGAGTAGGTGAGGGCATCTCAGAAAGGTTCTCTGGAGAGATGAATCACAAAACCTGTTTTAAGACAACAAAAACCTCCCAGCTCAGCGTAGGTTTTTGGTGGTGATGCTAAGCCAGTGCTCTGACAAACTCTGAGCCAGGAGTAAAATCAACTCCTAAAAAGTTTATCTCAGCTGGTAATCACGACAGCTTGAGGTACCGCAAAGGAAAGATAGTGATGACGCTGATTGACATTGTAGCAAGTATGTGGAATAACCAACGCTCCAGAGAACCACGGTGAATGTGACTTGTACATCAAATCTTGCAATGGTAAAACATTTGAAATAATTGTCACCTTACACCATCACTTTGCCTACTCTTAATTGCCTAATATATCGGCATGCATATTTTGCATATTTCATTATTAAAAATAAAAAAAAACAATTCTGAAGGTTGTTATACAAGCATAATTTTGACAATATTAACATAACACACTCGTCACTCCGTTTAACAACTCTAAATCGCTTTGGCAAAGTAGGTGTCAAGTCACTTGCTGATAATGTTGTATTCAACTTTTGAAAGGTCTGTCATTTTCATCAACACAGTCAAAGTTAACATAAACCAGCTAGATACCTTCAAATAAATAAAACGGAACATCATACAAAAGAAACACGGACATGAAGCAGAAACAAACCTCCAATGGGAGTGACATATATAGGGAAGGAACCAAAGGGAGTGCCATATACAGGGAAGGAACCAAAGGGAGGGACATATATAGGGAAGGAACCAATGGGAGTGACATATATAGGGAAGGAACCAATGGGAGTGATATATATAGGGAAGGAACCAATGGGAGTGACATATATAGGGAAGGAACCAATGGGAGTGACATATATAGGGAAGGAACCAATGGGAGTGACATTTCAAGCCAATACTCAATGAAAGTGTCTCTGCGTCATTGTCAAGCCTCCTTAAAAGTTTACCTTCAGGGCCTCCCGGGTGGCGCAGTGGCTAAGGGTGCTGTACTGCAGCGCCACCAGAGACTCTGGGTTTGCGCCCAGGCTCTGTCGTAACCGGCCGTGACCGGGAGGTCCGTGGGGAGACGCACAATTGGCCTAGCGTCGTCTGGGTTAGGGAGGGTTTGGCCGGTAGGGAAATCCTTGTCTCATTGCGCACCAGTGACTCCTGTGGCAGGCCGGGCGCAATGCGCACTAACCAAGGTTGCCAGATGCACGGTGTTTCCTACGACACATTGGTGCAGCTGGCTTCCCGGGTTGGAGGGCGCTGTGTTAAGAAGCAGTGCGGCTTGGTTGGGTTGTGTATCGGAGGACGCATGACTTTCAACCTTCGTCTCTCCCGAGCCCGTACGGGAGTTGTAGCGATGAGACAAGATAGAAGCCACTAAAACAATTGGATACCATGAAAAAGGGGTAAAAAATAAAAAAAAGTTTACCTTCAGCTGCTATACTTGCATCCTCTGAATTTTTGAATTTCCAGGTTGACATTTCCTCTTGTTTTCGCTCCACGTCCTCCAGAGCCGTAGTGATAGCTTCAGAGACATGCAGCTAGAGAAACAACATCAAAGGGGATCTTATTATACATATCAATGTTCCTATATTTTCTAATGACTAAATTGCATTTGGATTACTGTTACAGTACCATGTGGGTTAATTGGGATTCATTCTGTTTTATTTATTTTTAATTTGGATTATTTGTGTATTTGTTGACATTTTACTGCGTTGGAAGGAGCTAGTAACATAAGCATTTGGCTTTAGGCACTATAAAATCTGCTAAACTGTGTGCACAATCAATCAACTTTGATTTAACTGGACTAGACACAGAATCCAACCCAATGCTAGATCATTCTTACAATAAAACATGTTGTCCTCGTTCAAATATTATCTTTTTCTCTCAAAGAAATTCCTAAAGAACTAACTCTAATGTTAAACTAGTATTTATTCTACAACTTTCAGAGGTGTGTACTGTATTCAGCTTTTACTGTCTCAGTGGTGCTGTCTTTCTGTCTGGGCTGAATGTCACCAGGCTGCCTGTCTCGTTCTCCGTCTCTGTCTGTATCCCTGACACCTGTGTGTCTGGCTTTGTGCCTTTCCCAGTCGCCTTCACAGCAGAGACGTGCTGGGCCAGCTGGCTTCCTTCTGCTGCGACCCTCAGACCCAGACCTAGAGACACCACAACGCTCAGAGGGCCTCTCAGAGGGCGCAGAACTTCCTGAATGAATACATACCACATTCTCTCAGGTCATGGACAACTGATATTGTGAAGAGTTGCAGCTAACACTATGTCTCTTTATCAGGGTCAATTCAAAAAGTAAACTGACATTGTTACTTAATTATTGTAAAATGTTTTTTTTTAAATACATTTTCGATGACTTCGCAATACTCAAAATGACTTACATTTTAAATTCAAATAACTTCCTGAATTGACTGACCTCATTTGACCCCAACCCTGCTCTTTATGTACATGTTGTAAAGAGTGTTGTGTGTACATGTCTTATCTTAAATCAATATGATATTTATGATGGATAAAGTGATGTTGTCAATTTTGACAACTGATAACAAATGCGTAAATCTGGATAGTAACAGCCGAATGGGAATAAAAAAAGAAAAAACACTCCCGGCCCGTCAATCTGAGGCCTAAAAATATCCCATTGAACTTTTGTCAACGTACCCTCTAATCGATATTGCAGCATCGTGGCCTGTACTAGGCTGGGAATGTGCCTGGGTTCAAATACTATTTGAAATCGTTCTATTGGTTTCATTGCAATAGGCAAGCTCAATCAAGCGGTAGCTACAGTATTTTAAATGATTTCAAATAGTATTTAAACCCAGGTCTGCAAAAGACTGTATGAATGTTATGTACCTTGGTTACAGAGAAGAGGGTAGCTGCTGCTCATCATGGTGACCGGATTATGGGTGAGAGGGTGTGTAGAAAGGAAAGTAATGGACGTGTGGATAGAAGTGGGTGTGTCCAAAGGAAAGTAATGGACGTGTGGATAGGAAGTGGGTGTGTCCAAAGGAAAGTAATGGACGTGTGGATAGAAGTGGGTGGGTCGAAAGCACTCTGCTATAGGTTAGACCAAGGTTTCCAAAACTCTGTCCTGCCCCGCTCCCCAGCCCCCCGTGCACGATTTGGTTTTTGCTCCAGCACTACATAGCTGATTCAAATAACCAAATCATCATCAAGCTTTGATTATTTGAATCAGATGTGTAATGCTAGGGCCTAAAACAAAATGTGCACCCAGGAGAGGGCCCCAGGACCTGGTTTAGGAAACCCTGGGTTAGACGGTTTTGATTGAGCTGTGTTTTTTTTCCTTCTTCCACTAACATACATTACATTGAGCTAGCATACCACGAGAGATTGGACTACTGGATGAGTCTGCGTCGTATTTCACTGTTCCCGATTTTACCCGAAATAATTGTACATTTTCAGTTATAAAACTGAAGATTGTTTATTTTTCTTTTAGTTAAAAGTACTGATGATGGGTGTACTGTTGCTTCCTGCGTTGTATGTGTGTGCTTACTGTGACCGTCAACCTGTTACTAGGTAGCTACTTCCCACGCCGTTGCCAGACAGTAGTGCGTGTCAAGCTGGAGCAAAGGGCAGTGTGTCCCGGTGTTGTTGCCGTTCATGCCCTCCCCATTGAGTAGACTTGTACATGTGTCCAAGTGACATCTAGATGGTTAACAATATTAATTATTTATTGTGTAGGCTGCTGTCCTACTTTAAATAAAATCACAGGAGGGGAAAAACATAGTCACGTTAGCTACCGCCGGAGACATGACCGTTTTACCAGGTAGGAAGTGATGGACTCTATTAAAATGTAACATATTTCAAGTTAAACTGTAGTTAGTTTGTTTTAGTGAATGATTACTGTGAGTATTAATTGAGTTTAGTGCATGAAACTGTGCGTATCCTAATTTAGAAAGGTTGACCTAATCGGATAAGAGGAAATTGCCTCGGATCAGAGAGCAGGGTCAGGCCCAGAACAGAAGGACAGGGTGTGATTCTGACATCTGGCTAAACAAAGAGAGGACCATGGACATTCCACATAGAGAGGACCATGGACATTCCACAGAGAGAGGACCATGGACATTCCACAGAGAGAGGACCATGGACATTCCACAGAGAGAGGACCATGGACATTCCACAGAGAGAGGAACATGGACATTCCACAGAGAGAGGACCATGGACATTCCACAGAGAGAGGAACATGGACATTCCACAGAGAGAGGACCATGGACATTCCACAGAGAGAGGACCATGGACATTCCACAGAGAGAGGACCATGGACATTCCACAGAGAGAGGACCATGGACATTCCACAGAGAGAGGACCATGGACATTCCACAGAGAGAGGACCATGGACATTCCACAGAGAGAGGACCATGGACATTCCACAGAGAGAGGACCATGGACATTCCACAGAGAGAGGACCATGGACATTCCACAGAGAGAGGACCATGGACATTCCACAGAGAGAGGACCATGGACATTCCACAGAGAGAGGACCATGGACATTCCACAGGGGAAAGGAGGGAAACTCATTGGGGCCATAAAATGTATAGCTGGGGAGGTGACGCCTACAAGGGAAGAGTATAAAATGTGTTGTGATCTTTCTAAATGGATGCACTCAGCTGACTGTATCATTGGTATTAAACACTTGAAACTTCTCTCGAGCTTTTGGTCTCAATTCCTTATTGCAAAGAGGTTGCAATAGAATTTCTTCTTTTTAACAGAAGCTTCCTACTGGGTATTAAGGTCAGATCTCAGGTCTCACCGGTGCACTGGTTGCTGGCTTATTGACTTTTCGTGCAACCTGATCAGCAACGCAAAACTGTCTTGAGTGGCAACAAATCTGCCCAATTAGCCGATTCGCTTTCCATACACTCACTTCTTTCGACACACCCACTGGCCCATACTCTGTTCACCATATTGGGCTGCAGCTACCCATACTTGTGTTTAGGTGCTTCACTAGGCTGCTCACGTTGGACAAAAGGTCCTGGGGATGTGGAGAGGAGTTGTTTGATGTCGTCGTGGCAGGCTAGGTCCACGGCGGTCTGGCCCAGAGCGTTTTTGTCTTGCGGGTTTGCGCCACACTGAAGAAGGAGCTGCACTACCTGAGGGTCTCAATGCAGGGGACACACACACACACACACACATTTCAGCCTCACATTATCAAACAATATTGATAGAAATGTTGATGATGAAAAACACACAATTCACACAAAAAAAGAAGGGCACTAAATATTCAGACATGAAGTTGGGAATAACTTGATTGATTCTCAACGGGCATACAATACACATCCAAGTGTCAGTACATCATAATCAACGTGAGTGAGCCACTAAAGTCGGTCAATCGTATCAATCAGAGTATGTAGCGTACTTTGCAGTGTCCTGAGGCAGCAGCATCATGTAGAGGAGTGAGGCCCTCCAGACCTCTACTGGTAACATCAGCCCCAGCCTGCAGTAGCTCCTTGACCACAGCCTCGGAGCCTGCAGCACTGGCCTCATGCAGCGCCGTCCAGCCTGACACACACACACACACACACACACACACAGGCAGGCAGGCAGGTTACGATGCATTATAAGCATTCGTCGTCATTTTACAAACAGTGATAAAGACAATAAAGGATTGTGTAACCTAGTGTACTAATGGACATAAAGACACAACGCTAAAACGATAGTAAAAGAGGACTGGTTTCCCCCACAAAAAACTGGGAACATGTTGGGGATCAGTTTGATATTACATGAAAAGGTTGTCATTTTTAAGTACTGTACTGGGGAAAGAAAGCAGCCATGGATCTGACCAGATACGTTTGGTAAATGTATTATTTTATTTTGATAGTTTTTGTAATGATGTGTGTTTGTATTGTGCAGGGCTCATTTTAAGAAGAAAAAAAATAAGACTTGGTTCCAATGACACCCTGCTAAAAATAAAGGTGAATAAAAATGAAATAGTCTATACTGCCCTACCAAGCAAAAAGGCAGTAACTGCTCATTTGGTCAAAAATTAGTTAATGTCATTTTTTTGCTACATTAAATACATGCTTAATCACGTGGACAAGTATCTCGCCTCTACTGTATTGTGTTTTGGAGAAAATGGGGGGGTCATGTTAGCAGTAACTGCATAGTAGTTACTGTGAAACCAAGGTAAATAAAAGCCATATTTATCAGTTCCACACTATGAGCAGTTACTGCCTTTGTGCTTGGTAGGGCAGTATAGAGTCTGGTCCGTTACAAACCTGCGTGATCTATCTGATTGACATTTAGGCCTGCTTCCAGAAGGCCTCTCACTAGAGCCAGGTCTCCTTTCTTGCATGCCAGGTGAAGGTGGCTCTCTCCCATACTGTTTCTCCTGTGTAGATTCCTCAAGGGAATCTTTGTGCCAGGCATGGGACCTACTGATAAAACATTGATAGAAAGATGAACATATAAATAAAATATGTATGAAATATAAATAAAATATGATTGATCAAGGTGACAACAATGGGAAAGTCACAGACACAGAATTATGTAAGATGTTCTATTTGATACAATATTTTTTATTTTACTATCGGTTTGCCATACACATTTGGATATTGACCAAGTTATTATCATTTTGTCTCTGTACGCAAACTTTCAGCAGACTTCCAGCTTTAATTTGAGGGTATTTTACATCCAAATCAGGCGAACGGTGTAGGAATTACAGCATTTTTTACTTGTGGACCCCCCCCCTTTTAAGGGACCAACAGCTGCTCAGCTGTTCCATGGCCAGGTGTGTTATTCCCTCATTAGTTAATTTTACAAGTAATCAGATAAAAAGTTCTAGAGTTGATTTCAAGTGTGACATTTGCATTTGGATTCTGTTGCTGTTTAACCCTCAATATGAAGGCCGAAGAGCTGTCACTGCCAGTGAAGCAAGCCATCATTAGACTGAACAATCAAAACAAACCCATCAGAGAGATAGCAAAACCACTAGGTGTGGCCAAAAGTATTTTATTTATTTAACCTTTATCTATCTACCCTAACCCGGACGAGGCTGAGCCAATTGTACGCCGCCCTATGGGAGTCACCAATCACTGCCGGTTGCGATACAGCCTGGAATAAAACCAGGGTCTGTAGTGACGCTTCTAGCACTGAGATGCAGTGCCTTAGACCGCTGCGCCACTTGGGAGTCCCAAATCAACTATTTGGTACATTCTTAAAAAGAAAGAACGTACTGGTGAGCTCAGGAACACAAAAAGGCCCGGGAAGACCACGGAAAACAACTGTTCTTCCCCGGTGAAGAAAAACCCCTTCAGTTGGCCAGATCAGGAACACCATCCAGAAGGTAGGCGTATCTGTGTCAAAGTCAACATTCAAGAGAAGACCAGAGTAAATACAGAGTGTTTACCACAAGATGTAAACCACTGGTAAGTCTTAAAAACAGGAAGATTAGAGATTAGAGTTTGTCAAACAACATCCTATCGACAGACGAGACAAAGATCAACTTGTACTAGGATGATGGGAAGAGAAGAGTATGGAGAAGGGAAGGTACTGCTCATCATCAGAGCATACCACCTCATCTGTGAAGCATGGTGGAGGTAGTGTTATATGGGGTGGGCATGTATGGCTGCCAATGGAACTGGTTCCCTTGTATTTATTGATGATGTGACTGCTGACAAAAGCAGCAGGATTCATTCTGAAGTGTTTAGGGCTATATTATCTGCTACAGATTCAGCCAAATGCTTCAAAACTCATTGGACGGCGCTTCACAGTGCAGATGGACAATGACCCGAAGCATACTGCGAAAGCAACCCAATACTTTAAGACAAAGAATTGAAATGTTCTGCAATGGCCAAGTCAATTACTTGACCTGAATCTAATTGAGCATGCATTTCACTTGCTGAAGGCAAAACGCCCCAAGAACAAGCAGGAACTGAAGACAGCTGCAGTAAAGGCTTGGCAGAGCATCACCAGGGAAGAAACCCAGCATCTGGTGATGTCTATGGGTTCCAGTCTTCCGCCAGTCATTGACGGCAAAGGATTTGCAACTAAGTATTAAAACAATTTAATTTATGTTCATGTTAGTTTGTCCAATTACTTTTTGAGCCCCTAATATTGTGGTGACCACATACAAAAGTGCTGTAATTCCTACACCGTTCACCTGATTTGGATGTAAATATCCTCAGAATTAACTTTAATCTCATCTTGATAGTCAAATCCATTGTGGTGGCATACAGAGCCAAAATAATAATAACTTCTTCAATGTGAAAATATTTATGGACCTGACTGTATTTATGAATCAAATGAACAATGTTGAAAAAGTGAATCTATTCATTAATACAATATTCCAATACCTGAACTAGACGAGGTATCAGCACCACCTGTTGTGTAACTAGTACTTCTGTTTTGCGATGCCCAAGGGTTTGGCTTTGGCTTCAACAACAGCTTGGCCTGCCTCTTGCCAGGTCTGGCTCTACTGCTCTTGGCTTTCCTCTTGTGTTGACTACAGCTGTTGTGGTGTTTGGCGCGGCCCGTATCACTTTGCATAGTGTTCATCTCTGGTTCATCTTCCTTCACACCGTCTTTAGCTTGGCAGTCATCTAAAGCGGGTAACAGGCTAGTGGAGTCCTCCATTACAGTAGTGGTATATCCATTACCATTCATCTCACACGCCTCAGAGTAATCTATTAATGTATCTAAAGTCTCAACTTCAGTCCCGGGGGTTTGGTTTTCTACTCCTCTCACCTGATCTTGGACGGAACCAATTGTCGCTTCTGAATCAAGTTGAACATGAGCTTTCGCCACCTCCTCCTTTTCAACTTGTTCCAGATCATTGTTCTTTGTCTCTGCTTGGTCCAGCTCAGAGACCACGGTGATGTCAGAGTCAGCGCCATTGTCTTTATTGTCGGAAGACAAAGTCTTGTCAGTAGAAGCATCCGGGTCTCTAGACACTCTGTGTGTTACAGAGCCTCCCTCCCGTTGTCCACCATCAATATGACATCTCTCACCATCTCTTCCAGTCACAGCAGCCGTGGTCTCTCTGTTCAGTCTGTCTCCAATCAGCTGGAGATCGAGACCAGTGCATTTTAGCAGGTTGGCTTTTAAACCGACATCTGATCCAATGGAAGAAGCTTTGGGGATTTGACTTGCTCTCTGCATAAACAGTGTATCGATATTGGTCTCTGTACATTCTGATATCCCCACAGGGCCGTGGAGCTCCTCAGCCACTAGGAGGGATGGTGAGCTAGTGTTGCAAGAGCCAAGATATTCATCATTATCATCCTCCATCGCTGATGGTGCCTCTACTGGTTGTGTCTGCTTCTCGTCAACAATGGAAGCTTGTCTCGTGACATCCAGGTGTGTTGTTGCTGTAGCGTCTGAATGAGGCGGAAGAAGAGACACGCTACACTGCTCCTCCAAGTCTTCATTGGACAGGAGACCATTGTCTAGCTTACACTTGTCATCAACATATGGAGATGATGTCCCAGCCACACAGGCATTCACAACGTCAGTGGTTTCCAAAGGGACAGGTGCTTTGGACAGGGACAGGTGTTCAACAAGTGAGACGTTGTCTATGAGGGTACAGCAGGTGTCATCCTGGTCTATTTGGCTCAGGTCAACCTCTACCGCAGATCTGGTCTTGTCCACAGGGTCAGTCTCTGGTCTAGCAGGTCGGTGGGTGAGGGTGACCTTTGACTTATCGGTGGAGATGCTGTTTCTTGTGGCATCCAATCCAGCTAGCGGCACTAAGGCTTCAGGACATGTATTCTGGTCAGGGTTTTGACTGGTTTCCTCTGCCCAGATAGTGTTATTGTGTTGGTATCTGTCAGCACTCGTTGTTGGGTTAAAATTGAAATATTCACCTAGATTGAACCCTGCTTCGTCTGTGTGGTCAGTATGCTGGGAAAGATGCCCCTCTTGAGTTAGAGTTATCTCCTCTCTCTGGCTCTGGCAGTGGTCAGTATGCTGGGAGAGATTCATATCTAGAGTGATCTCCTCTCTCTGGCTCTGGCAGTGGTCAGTATGCTGGGAGAGATTCGTATCTAGAGTGATCTCCTCTCTCTGGCTCTGGCAGTGGTCGGTATGCTGGGAGAGATTCCCATCTAGAGTGATCTCCTCTCTCTGGCAGTGGTCAGTATGCTGGGAGAGATTCCTATCTAGAGTGATCTCCTCTCTCTGGCTCTGGCAGTGGTCAGTATGCTGGGAGAGATTCCCATCTTTAGTTAGCTCCTCTCTCTGGCTCTGGCAGTGGTCAGTATGCTGGGAGAGATTCCCATCTAGAGTGATCTCCTCTCTCTGGCTCTGGCAGTTGTCGGTATGCTGGGAGAGATTCCCATCTAGAGTTATCTCCTCTCTCTGGCAGTGGTCAGTATGCTGGGAGAGATTCCCATCTAGAGTGATCTCCTCTCTCTGGCTCTGGCAGTGGTCAGTATGCTGGGAGAGATTCCCATCTAGAGTGATCTCCTCTCTCTGGCAGTGGTCAGTATGCTGGGAGAGATTCCCATCTAGAGTTATCTCCTCTCTCTGGCTCTGGCAGTGGTCAGTATGCTGGGAGAGATTCCCATCTAGAGTGATCTCCTCTCTCTGGCAGTGGTCAGTATGCTGGGAGAGATTCCCATCTAGAGTTATCTCCTCTCTCTGGCTCTGGCAGTGGTCAGTATGCTGGGAGAGATTCCCATCTAGAGTGCGCTCCTCTCTCTGGCAGTGGTCGGTATGCTGGGAGAGATTCCCATCTAGAGTGATCTCCTCTCTCTGGCTCTGGCAGTGGTCAGTATGCTGGGAGAGATTCCCATCTAGAGTGAGCTCCTCTCTCTGGCAGTGGTCAGTATGCTGGGAGAGATTCCCATCTAGAGTGATCTCCTCTCTCTGGCAGTGGTCGGTATGCTGGGAGAGATTCCCATCTAGAGTGATCTCCTCTCTCTGGCTCTGGCAGTGGTCGGTATGCTGGGAGAGATTCCCATCTAGAGTGATCTCCTCTCTCTGGCTCTGGCAGTGGTCAGTATGCTGGGAGAGATTCCCATCTAGAGTGATCTCCTCTCTCTGGCTCTGGCAGTGGTCGGTATGCTGGGAGAGATTCCCATCTAGAGTGATCTCCTCTCTCTGGCTCTGGCAGTGGTCGGTATGCTGGGAGAGATTCCCATCTAGAGTGATCTCCTCTCTCTGGCTCCGGCAGTGGTCGGTATGCTGGGAGAGATTCCCATCTAGAGTGATCTCCTCTCTCTGGCTCTGGCAGTGGTCGGTATGCTGGGAGATATTCCCATCTAGAGTGATCTCCTCTCTCTGGCTCTGGCAGTGGTCGGTATGCTGGGAGAGATTCCCATCTAGAGTGATCTCCTCTGAGGATTGTGTAATTTCCTGCTTTTCTGTGTTCCATTCCTTTCCTTCCTCTTTTCCTTTGAAATCTGCTGTCTCCAGCAGGAAACCTGCACTTCCTGTTGTCGCCTGACCATTTCCTGTCTGGGCCGCCAATAGAACACTGTCCAGGTCGAAAGGGTTGCTCTGCAGGAGCAAATCAAAGATATCCTTCCGTTTGGTGGTGATGCGTTTAATGACTTTTCTAGGTGTGGATGTGTCTGATAAAATGGCGTGATTAGGCCTCGAGTCTTCTTCCCCTGCCTGGTCCTCCAGGTTCCTCTTCATAGCTGGTGCTGTAGACCGCATCCCATCCTGGACAGAAGGTAGTGGACGGTTTGGACCAGTAGAGCCATCGCCACGAGGCTCCTCTTTCTCTCCCAAGACCCCTGCAACTGAGCACAAAACACCTAATTAAAAAAAAAAATACAAAATAGATGGTTTGGTAGAACCAAAATAACCCTACGGGACGGGCATCTCAAATGGTGCAGAACACCTTAATAATAACACAACAATCAATTTATCACTGCCGTTCAGGAGTGGGGAAAAAGGTTAAGCATTGTAGGTGTCAAGTGTTGTGTTTAACTGCAGAAAATAGCCAACATTTGACGAAGCAACATGTCAACTTTAATAGCAAAAAAGCACTTTATAATTTCAGGATAATTTCTCTTAACATTAACAAGTATTATGATACAATAGAAGGAGAAACGTTGAACGTGAGATTACAAATAAATAAGATACTTTGTTACACTTTTACAACGAATGATTTAATTGTACCAGCTACTACTGTAGCTACTCTACAAAAAAATAATACATATCATACAATATATTATCCCAATGGTACAAACATATTAACACTTGTGAAAAATTTACTTGGAAAAATATATTCAACAAACATGCACATAATCTTTCAAAACTAAACACATGATAAAACTGAATTAATTTTAAAAACCTTTGAATCCAATATGATCAACATTCATAAGACTGAGAAAGGTTTTTACTACAGTTTCAACTGGGACAATAGACGAAACACAACAACAAATGTGATGTCATAGACTAAACACGACAACAAATGTGATGTCATAGACAAAACACAACAACAAATGTGATGTCATAGACAAAACACAACAACAAATGTGATGACCAAGACAAAACACAACAACAAATGTGATGTCCTAGAAACACAACAACAAATGTTATATCATAGATGAAACACAACAACAAATGTGATGTCACAGACAAAACACAACAACAAATGTGATGTCATAGACAAAACACAACAACAAATGTGATGTCAAAGACAAAACACAACAACAAATGTGATGTCATAGACAAAACACAACAACAAATGTGATGTCATAGACAAAACACAACAACAAATGTGATGTCACAGACAAAACACAACAACAAATGTGATGTCATAGACAAAACACAACAACAAATGTGATGTCATAGACAAAACACAACAACAAATGTGATGTCATAGACGAAACACAACAACAAATGTGATGTCATAGACGAAACACAACAACAAGCTATAATCCAGCTCAACCAGAGTCCTCCCTGCTCCTCACAGCTCCCTCTCTATAGAACTCCAGCGTGGTTTCATGAGTCCAGTCTTCTGTTTCGTCCGACGAGAAGTTAAAAACCTCTCCCGTGTAGTCAACGGTCTCGTCACTCTCGCTGTCACTAATAGCAACACTGTCCTCTCCTTGTACCTCTGGATCAGGGTTGGGGACATAGAGCGGACTCCTTCTCCTCAGGACCTCTGGGATTGGTTGAGGGCGAGGAGGAGGAGTAAAGGTTCTTCTGGTGGCCAGGTCTGTATGGGGACCATAGAAATCGAATCACTAGAAACAACAAAGCCCTGACCAATATGGATTTTTTTCATGCTTATTTTTTCATTAAAAAAAAAAAAAATAATCCCCAATTTCATGGTATCCAATTGGTAGTTACAGTCTTGTCTCATCACTGCAACTCCAGTACGGATTTGGGAGAGGTGAAGGTCGAGAGCCCTCTGAAACACAACCCAACCAAGCCGCACTGCTTCTTGAAACAATGCCTGCTTAACCCAGAAGCCAGCCACACCAATGTGTCGGAGGAAACACCCTACCCCTGGCAACTGTGTCAGCGTGCACTGCGCCCGGCCCGCCACAGGGGTCGCTAGAGCGTGATGGGACAAGGACATCCCTGCCGGCCAAACCCTAACCCGGACGGTGCTGGGTCAATTGTGCGCCGCAAACATGGATCTCCCGGTTGCGGCCGGGCTGCGACAGAGCTGGCCAGGATCTCTAGTGGCACAGCTACTAGATCTTTAGTGCCTTAGACCACTGCGCCTCTCGGGAGGCCTGACCAATAGTGATTTGACTGGTGGGTACACTCAATGGAGAATGGTAAGAATGTCCGTTCTAGTAATGCTAGTTCTATGATGGGGACTAGTACAGGGAAGAATACATGACTGTACTGCAGGGGGATATGAGAACCAGTCTTCATATGTATTGGACAGAGACAGAGACAGGAGGTGATAGAAAGGGCCCTACATCACTACAGCCATACATCACTACAGCCCAACCTACAGCCCTACATCACTACAGCCCAACCAACAGCTCTACATCACTACAGCCCAACCTACAGCCCTACATCACTACAGCCCAACCTACAGCTCTACATCACTACAGCCCAACATCATTAAAGCCCTACATCGCTACAGCCCAACCTACAGCCCAACCTACAGCCCAACATCACTAAAGCCCTATGTATTGGACAGAGACAGGAGGTGATAGAAAGGGCCCTACATCACTACAGCCCAACCTACAGCCCTACATCACTACAGCCCTACATCACTACAGCCCAACCTACAGCCCTACATCACTACAGTCCAACCTACAGCCCTACATCACTACAGCCCAACCTACAGCCCTACATCACTACATCCCAACCTACAGCCCTACATCACTACAGCCCAACATCATTAAAGCCCTACATCGCTACAGCCCAACCTACAGCCCAACCTACAGCCCAACATCACTAAAGCCCTACATCACTACAGCCCAACCTACAGCCCTACATCACTACAGCCCTACATCACTACAGCCCTACATCACTACAGCTCTACATCACTAAAGCCCAACATCACTAAAGCCCTACATCGCTACAGCCCAACCTACAGCCCAACATCACTAAAGCCCTACATCACTACATCCCAACCTACAGCCCTACATCACTACAACCCTACATCACTACAGCCCTACATCACTACAGCCCTACATCACTACAGCTCTACATCACTACAGCCCAACATCACTACAGCCCAACATCACTACAGCCCAACATCACTACAGCCCTACATCACTACATCCCAACCTACAGCCCTACATCACTACAGCCCAACCTACAGCCCTACATCGCTACAGCCCAACCTACAGCCCTACATCACTACAGCCCAACATCACTACAGCCCAGTGGTGGAAAACGTACCCAACTGTCATACTTGAGTAAAAGTAAAGATACCTTCATAGAAAGTTACTGAAGTAAAAGTAAAAGCTACCCAGTAAAATCCTACTTGAGTAAAAGTCTAGTTGGTTTTAAATGTACTTAAGTATCAAAAGTAAAAGTATAAATCATTTAAAATGTCTTATATTAAGCAAACCAGACGACACAATTTTCTTGATTTCTTTTAATTTACGGATAGTCAGGGTCACAGCTCAACACTCAGACATAATTTACAAACAAAGCATTTGTGTTTAGTGAGTCCATCAGATCAGAGGCAGAAGGGATGACCAGGGATATTCTCTTGTGAATTGGACCTTTTTCCATTCCTGCTTAACATTGAAAATGTAACCAGTACTTTTGGGTGTCAGAGAAAACGTAAGGAGTAAAAATACATTTTCTTTAGGAATGTAGTGGAGTAAAAGTTGTCGAAAATATAAATAGTAAATTAAAGTACAGATACCCCAAAAAACAATAAGTATTACTTAAAAGTATTTTCACTAAAGTACTTTACAACACTGCTACAGCCCTACAGCAGCACTACAGCCCTACATCACTACAGCAGAACTACAGCCCTACATCACTACAGCAGCACTACAGCACTACAGCAGCACTACAGCCCTACATCACTACAGCAGCACAACAGCAGCACTACAGCAGCACTACAGCCCTACATCACTACAGCAGCACAACAGCAGCACTACAGCAGCACTACAGCCCTACATCACTACAGCAGAACTACAGCCCTACATCAGAACTACAGCCCTACATCACTACAGCAGAACTACAGCCCTACATCACTACAGCCCAACATCACTACAGCAGCACTACATCACTACAGCAGCACTACAGCCCTACATCACTACATTATAACTACAGCCCTACATCACTACAGCCCTACATCACTACAGCAGCACTACATCACTACAGCCCTACATCACTACAGCAGCACTACAGCCCTACATCACTACAGCCCTACATCACTACAGCAGCACTACAGCCCTACATCACTACAGCCCTACATCACTACAGCCCTACATCACTACAGCAGCACTACATCACTACAGCAGCACTACAGCCCTACATCACTACAGCCCTACATCACTACAGCCCTACATCACTACAGCAGCACTACATCACTACAGCAGCACTACAGCCCTACAGCTACAGCCCAACATCACTACAGCAGCACTACATCACTACAGCAGCACTACAGCCCTACATCACTACAGCAGAACTACAGCCCTACATCACTACAGCCCTACATCACTACAGCAGCACTACAGCCCTACATCACTACAGCCCTACATCACTACAGCAGCACTACAGCCCTACATCACTACAGCCCTACATCACTACAGCAGCACTACAGCCCTACATCACTACAGCCCTACATCACTACAGCCCTACATCACTACAGCAGCACTACATCACTACAGCAGCACTACAGCCCTACATCACTACAGCCCTACATCACTACAGCCCTACATCACTACAGCAGCACTACATCACTACAGCAGCACTACAGCCCTACAGCAGCACTACAGCCCTACAGCAGCACTACAGCCCTACAGCAGCACTACAGCTCTACTGCAGCACTACAGCCCTACAGCAGCACTACAGCCCTACAGCAGCACTACAGCAGCCCTACATCAGCACTACAGCCCTACATCACTACAGCCCTACATCACTACAGCTCTACATCACTACGGCAGAACTACAGCCCTCCAGCAGCACTACAGCCCTACAGCAGCACTACAGCCCTACATCACCACAGCAGAACTACAGCCCTACAGCAGCACTACAGCGGCACTACAGCTCTACATCACTACAGCCCTACATCAGCACTACAGCC
The DNA here is from genome assembly GCF_013265735.2 of Oncorhynchus mykiss. Lineage (NCBI taxonomy): Eukaryota > Metazoa > Chordata > Actinopteri > Salmoniformes > Salmonidae > Oncorhynchus > Oncorhynchus mykiss. The sequence goes on along the minus strand of NC_048575.1, from coordinate 77,115,000 downwards.
CTACATCACTACAGCCCTACATCACTACAGCTCTACATCACTACAGCAGAACTACAGCCCTACAACAGCACCACAGCCCTACAGCAGCACTACAGCCCTACATCACTACAGCCCTACATCACTACAGCCCAACAACACTACAGCCCTACATCACTACAGCAGCACTACAGCCCTACAGCAGCACTACAGCCCTACATCACTACAGCAGCCCTACAGCTCTACATCACTACAGCCCTACATCACTACAGCAGAACTACAGCCCTACATCACTACAGCCCTACATCACTACAGCAGAACTACAGCTCTACAGCAGCACTACAGCCCTACAGCAGCACTACAGCCCTACAGCAGCACTACAGCATCACTACAGCGGCACTACAGCCCTACATCACTAAAGCTCTACATCACTACAGCCCTATATCACTACAGCCCTACAGCAGCACCACAGCCCTACAGCAGCACTACAGCCCAACAGCAGCACTACAGCCCTACATCACTACAGCAGAACTACAGCCCTACATCACTACAGCCCAACCTACAGCCCTACATCACTACAGCCCAACCTACAGCCCTACATCACTACAGCCCAACCTACAGCCCTACATCACTACAGCAGAACTACAGCCCAACAACACTACAGCCCTACATCACTATAGCCCTACAGCACTACAGCCCTACATCACTACTATAGCCATACATAGACATGACAGTTTTCACAGAGACACGCAGACACCTGGTTCAAATACCTTTAGTAGAGGTTGTTGTGTCTCTCTGCTGGTCAGTGTTGCTGGTTTCAGACCTGGTTGTTGTGCGTCTCTGCTGGTCAGTGTTGCTGGTTTCAGACCTGGTTGTTGTCCGTCTCTGCTGGTCAGTGTTGCTGGTTTCAGACCTGGTTGTTGTGTCTCTCTGCTGGTCAGTGTTGCTGGTTTCAGACCTGGTTGTTGTCCGTCTCTGCTGGTCAGTGTTGCTGGTTTCAGACCTGGTTGTTGTCCGTCTCTGCTGGTCAGTGTTGCTGGTTTCAGACCTGGTTGTTGTGTCTCTCTGCTGGTCAGTGTTGCTGGTTCCAGACCTGGTTGTTGTGTCTCTCTGCTGTTCAGTGTTGCTGGTTTCAGACCTGGTTGTTGTCCGTCTCTGCTGTTCAGTGTTGCTGGCTTCAGCCCTGGTTGTTGTGTCTCTCTGCTGGTCAGTGTTTCTGGTTTCAGACCTGGTTGTTGTGCGTCTCTGCTGGTCAGTGTTGCTGGTTTCAGACCTGGTTGTTGTCCGTCTCTGCTGGTCAGTGTTGCTGGTTTCAGACCTGGTTGTTGTGTCTCTCTGCTGTTCAGTGTTGCAGGTTTCAGACCTGGTTGGTGGGCGTCTCTGCTGGTCAGTGTTGCTGGTTTCAGACCTGGTTGTTGTGCGTCTCTGCTGGTCAGTGTTGCTGGTTTCAGACCTGGTTGTTGTGCGTCTCTGCTGGTCAGTGTTGCTGGTTTCAGACCCGGTTGTTGTGCGTCTCTGCTGGTTAGTGTTGCTGGTTTCAGATCTGGTTGTTGTGCGTCTCTGCTGGTCAGTGTTGATGGTTTCAGACCTGGTTGTTGTGCGTCTCTGCTGGTCAGTGTTGCTGGTTTCAGACCTGGTTGTTGTCCGTCTCTGCTGGTCAGTGTTGCTGGTTTCAGACCTGGTTGTTGTGCGTCTCTGTTGGTCAGTGTTGCAGGTTTCAGACCTGGTTGTTGTGCGTCTCTGCTGGTCAGTGTTGCTGGTTTCAGACCTGGTTGTTGTGTCTCTCTGCTGTTCAGTGTTGCAGGTTTCAGACCTGGTTGTTGTGCGTCTCTGTTGGTCAGTGTTGCAGGTTTCAGACCTGGTTGTTGTGCGTCTCTGCTGGTCAGTGTTGCTGGTTTCAGACCTGGTTGTTGTGCGTCTCTGCTGGTATCTCTCCTGGTCAGTGCTGGTCTGATCTGCCTGAACTGGTAACCTCCTGAGCTTTCTCCCTGTTCCACTTTGGGACGGGCTGAGTTGGGACGCGTCTGCAGGTCGTTTTGTTGGTGCTAGGATAAACAGAACAGAACGAGACAGGTGAGAGTTTCCTGGAAGCTTTGTAGGACTAAGATCACCTTGTCACTGGACCAAAAATGACAGTGTTACAAAGCTTTTAGGAAACTCACCCAAGCCTAGAACAATATAACTTTATCATGAAATAATATAGACAACAGCAAAACATTTGGTAGAAACCTAAACCAAAGAAACAACAGAATAACATGTCTTTGTTTATGGACAGGTCCAGACCTGCTAGTGCCTTTCTCTTGTTCTTGGGGATGTTTTTCTCCAAGAGTTTAATCAGAGAGGGTTCTGTGGTGTTGCTAAAGGCTGTCTGTCCGTTGTTTGTCTTCAGTAGAGGGTCTGCCCCGTGCTTCAACAGCAACTCTGCTATCTGGGACACACAAAGCAAACCACAGCTGACCTAGCTGACCTAGTAAGCATTTACAGAGGTAACACTCACACGTGCAAACACAGAGCTGGGCCGATAAACCACATTTTTTTTGACACCGACCAAACTGACCACTTATCGTGAACATTTTGCTGATATCGTTCATTACAATAAATAACCAATTCATGGGTTGCATGTTTCGTAACGTTAGCTAGTTAGCTAAGGTTGAGGGGAGTACAACAGATTTTATCTAACTAAAGCTGGTATTGCTAGCATTTTATTTGACTAACTTAGCTAGCTAATGACAACATTGGCATCTGTCTAAAGTAAATTTGACGACATGATAATATTTTATTTTTTTATTTAACCAGGTAGGCCAGTTGAGAACAAGTTCTCATTTACAACTGCGACCTGGCCAAGATAAATGCAAAGCAGTGCGACACAAACAACAACACAGAGTTACACATGGAATAAACAAACAACAACACAGAGTTACACATGGAATAAACAAACATACAGTCAATAACACAATAGAAAAGTATATTTACAGTGTGTGCAAATGTAGAAGAGGAGGGAGGTAAAGGCAATAAATAGGCCATAGAGGCAAAATAATTACAATTTAGCATTAACACTGGAGTGATAGAGTAGTGTGCAAGTAGGGATACTGGGGTGCAAAAGAGCAAGAGGATAAATAACAATATGGGGATGAGGTAGTTGGGTGTGCTATTTACAGATGGGCTGTAAATTTTATTAGTGGAGAAGGTACGGTGGGATTCGAAATGGTCGGTGATCTGCTGGCAAAGTTGTTTCCTACTAAATATTTGACTATGTTAGTAATGTCATAGTATTGACAAGCACTATTAGAGTAATTTATACTAAACAATCGTTAGCCTCCGTCCAGAATGACTGGGCTTATCACGACTTCAGGGCATCACTATTGTGCGGCTGGTAGAGGGAGGCTTGAGAACGTTCATAACAATGACATGACGAGACCGAGTGCCGGAGGTGCAACCTATGACTAGGGTCCTAATAGAGAAATCTGAAGTTTGAAATGAAATAAGTTTGCTAATATAGGTGATTGTTAATAGGACAATTGATAGGTACAACATTCAAAGCAGTAATAGTAGTTTTATGAATCTTATCGTTAATTAATTTTATCGTGATAATAATAATAATAATTCAGTCAATTTATTGCGATATGGATTTTTGTCGGTATTGGCCAGCTCTAGAGCACACAAACACAAATTCTCTCACACACGCACACAATTGCTCAGTCTTTCTCTTTCACACAAACATGCATACACACTGAAACTAGTCTGGGTGCTAAAGGCCATTAGTGATTCTGTCCTTTATTTGGATGTAGGTGGACGTGGTTTATAGTGACACACACACAGACATACATGTACCTGCAGGTGTCCCTGCACTACAGCATCAAGTAGAGGTGTGGTTCCATTTTCTCCAGTACAGTTGACCAAAGCTCCTGCCTGGATCAGGTGCTTACTGATCTCATAGTGACCGTGGGACACTGCCTCGTGAAGAGGAGTCCAACCTGCATGAGAAAACAGACAAATGTTTTATTTTAAATACTATAGTATACTATGGTATAAATACTATAGTATTCCCTGTAGTGTTTTTGCAGACTTTACTTTAGTATTCCGCAAGAACATTACAGTGAATACTGTAGTATTTTCCATAGTATACTTGTCACAACTCCGATCGAAGGTGGCTCCCCTTCCCGTTCGGGTGGCGCTCGGCGGTCGTCGTCCTACTAGCTGCCACTGATTATTTTCTCCCCCTCCTTATGTGTTTATTGATTACACCTGTTTTGAGTTTGTTGTAATTAGTTGGGCTTTATTGATTATTGTAACCCTGGTGTTTGATACAGACGAACGTGTTGGTTTATGTCTGTGCATAGTGCTGGACTGTTTTCGTTCCCCGTGTCTGGGGCATTTTGTTTTGAGCACCCAGTGTTTAGTGGGGTGGCCGTGGTTCACTGTGTGTACATTAAAAGAGCACGATATTGAACTCTCTGTTTTCCTGCGCCTGACGTCACACTCACGACACCCAGTACCTTACAATACTGTAGTATATACTACTGTAGTATACAAAACTGTAGTACACACTATAGTAATTCATCTTGTTTTTTTCGGATTGATGTATCCTGTAGTATTTAATGTAGTGTTTTTGAGGACTGTAGTATTTACTGTAGTGTTTTTGAGGACTGTAGTACACTAAACAGCTGATTTTTTTATGGAATATCTACATAGGCGCACAGAAGCCCATTAATCAGAAACCATCACTCCTGTGTTCCAATGGCACGTTGTGTTAGCTAATCAAAGTTTATAATTTTAAAAAGCTAATTGAACATTAGCAAATCCTTTTGCAATTATGTTAGCACAGCTGAAAACTGTTATGCTGATTAAAGAAGCAATAAAACTGGCCTTCTTTAGACTAGTTGAGTATCTGGAGCATCAGCATTTGTGGGTTCGATTACAGGCTCAAAATGACCAGAAACAAAGCATTTTCCTCTGAAAATCGTCAGTCTGTTCTTGTTCTGAGAAATGAAGGCTATTCCTTGCAAGAAATTGCCAAGAAACTGAAGATCTCGTACAAAGCTGTGTACTACTCCCTTCACAGAACAGCCAAAACTGTCTAACCAGAATAGAAAGAGGAGTGGGAGGCCCCGGTGCACAACTGAGCAAGAGGACAAGTACATTAGTGTCTAGTTTGAGAAACAGATGCCTCACAAGTCCTCAACTGGCAGTTTCATTAAATAGTATATTTCCTATTAATTTTGCAACTCATTTCATGTATGTTTTCATAGAAAACCAGGACATTTCTAAGTGACCCCAAACTTTTGAACGGTAGTGTAGGTAGGTAGGCAGGGCTGGGGTCTGATAGTTCAGAGCGTCTGCTCTTTTCTATAACCTGTAGGAAACACAATATATTCCATAACAGGCAGGCAGGCAGGCAGGCAGGCAGGCAGGCAGGCAGGCAGAAGAGCAAATGGGTCATGGTAGGTAGGTCGGTATGTCTGATAGTTCAGAGCTTCTGCTCTTTTCTATAACCTGTAGGGAACACAATATGGTCTATACTTGGCATGTAGGTTTACCAGTTATGGGTGGCACAAATTGCAATATGGGGGAGGGGAATGGGCAGGGTATAAGCAAATGAAATAGTTTAGTGTTTACTATAGTTAAAAAAGTGTAGGGTTTTGGTGGACTGCAGTGTTTCTGCTGAAATGACTGTACTATTTACTAGTGTTGCAGATAATACTATAGTATTCTATGGTATTCTACAACAATCTACAGTAAGTACTACACATGAGGGATTCAACACTGTGTAGTATAGTATTCTACAGTATACTACCATTTCCTATAGAAGTACTGTAGAAGTACTGTAGTACTCTATAGTAAACTGTAGTATTTTCTCATGTGGGAAAACCTGGTCACTTGTTGATTGAGCCTTCCATTATGAGTCACTAATACTGTACACATAGAGAAATACTGAATAGAAAAGGAGTGCCCATTTAAGTCAATGTTAGCATAATGGGTGGACTGGCAGAATGTTGACCTGTTGTAAGTGTACTCTAGGAGCAAAGCAGTAATAATATATATATATATATTTTCATAACTGTTAACACGCCATAAATGTACAATATTATTAAGTCTTAGCAGTGTAAAATCACTGTACTAGTTGGAATATTATTGAAGTGCTGTGTGTGAGTATCTATAATGAACAAAAATATAAACGCAACATGTAAAATGTTGGTCCCATGCTTCATGAGCAGAAATACAAGATTCCAGAAATGTTCCACATTCATTAAAATATTATTTCTCTCATATTTTGCGCAGAAATGTGTTTACATCCCTGTTACTTAGCATTTCTCCTTTGCCAAGATGATCCGGACAGGTGTGGCATATCAAGAAGCTGATTAAACAGCATGATCATTACACAGGTGCACCTTGTGCTGGGGACAATAAAAGGCAACTGTGCAGTTTTTTCACACAAAACAATTCCACAAATGCAGGAATGTCCACCAGAGCTGTTGCCTTAGAATTGAATGTTAATTTCTCTACCATAAGCTGCCTGTCGTTTTAGAGAATTTGGCAGTACATTCAAATGGCCTCACAACCGCAGACCACATGTAACAAACCAGCCCAGGAGCTCCACATCTGGCTTTTTCACCTGCGGGACTATCTGAAACCAGCCCCTCGGACAGTTATATATAACCTTTATTTAACTAGGCAAGTCAGCTAAGAACAAATTCTTGTTCAGGGGCAGAACAACAGATTTGTACCTTGTCAGAATGTCTGCTCAGGGATTCGAACTTACAACCTTTCGGTTACTAGTCCAAGGCTACCTGCCGCCCCTATATGTACAGTGGGGCAAAAAAGTATTTAGTCAGCCACCAATTGTGCAAGTTCTCCCACTTAAAAAGATGAGAGAGGCCTGTAATTTTCATCATAGGTACACTTCAACTATGACAAGACAAAATGAGAAAATAAAATCCAGAAAATCACACTGTAGGATTTTTAATGAATTTATTGCAAATTATGGTGGAAAATAAGTATTTGGTCAATAACAAAAGTTTATCTCAATACTTTGTTGTATACCCTTTGTTGGCAATGACAGAGGTCAAACGTTTTCTGTAAGTCTTCACAAGGTTTTCACACACTGTTGCTGGTATTTTGGCCCATTCCTCCATGCAGATCTCCTCTAGAGCACTGATATTTTGGGGGTGTTGCTGGGCAACACGGACTTTCAACTCCTTCCAAAGATTTGGGAAAGGGAAAAACATATTCTGATTGGCTGGACCTGGCTCCCAAGTGGGTGGGCCTATGCCCTCCCATGCCCAATCACGTGAAATCCATAGATTAGGGCCTAATTAATTTATTTATGAACTGTAACACAGTAAAATTGTTGAAATTGTTGCAAGTTGCATTTATATTTTTGTTCAGTATAAATGGCTGCTATATGTCTTACCTGCATTATCGGGCATGTTGACGTTGAGCCCCTGTGACAGCATGTCTCTGACCCCCTGGGTGTCTCCTTGAATGGCTGCAATGTGGAGTAGAGTCTCCCCGTAACAGTTCTTCCGGTGGAGGATATTCAGAGGGGTGACGGTCCGCCCGCTCTGGGACCCCCCAGAGATGTTCCTGGACACAGTGCCCTCGGACACGGACCTCAACGGTCTCCTTTACAGACAACTGATATTAGGCTAATATACCCCAGACAAGGGCTTCCCAACCCTGTTCCTAGAGAGCTACCGTCCTGTAGGTTTTTACTCAAACCCTAATCTAGCACACCTGATTTTAGTAATTAGCTGGTTGATATAATAGCGCCAGTGGGGATGGCTGATATTTTACGGGCACATAACCAACTGTGCTTTTTTGTGTGTTTTTTCATATTGTTTGTAACTTATTTTGTACATAATGTTGCTGCAACAATCTCTTATGACCGAAAAGAGCTTCTGGATATCAGAACACCGATTACTAACCTCGAAAAGGATATACTGCTTCTCCGAGACCAGGCCCAAATCCCTGTCATTCACGTGAAGTAAAGACGGAAATACAGGGGGCAGAGATTGGGGTGCTTTGTGAGAATTCATCGACGAGTGGGTAATGCGCCTCTATCATTCGTTCTATTGGCCAACGTGCAATCACTGGAGAATAAACTGGATGAGCTCCGTTCGAGACTATACTACCAACGTGAAATTAAAAACTGTAATATCTTATATTTCACTGAGTCGTGGCTGAACGACGACACGGATAATATACAGTTGGCTGGGTTTCCGTGCATCAGCAGGACTGAACAGTTACGTCTGGTAAGAAGAGGGGCGGGGGTGTGTGTCTATTAGTCAATAACAGCTGGTGCGCGATGTCTAATATCAAGGAAGTCTCAAGGTATAGATCGCCCGAGGTAGAGTATCCCATGATAAGCTGTAGACCACACTATTTACCAAGGGAGTTTTCATCTATATTCTTCGTTGACGTCTATTTACCACCACAAACCGATGCTGGCACGAAGACCGTGGACTTTAATGCAGGCAAACGTAAATCCATTTTACCTCATTTCCACCATCATGTCACATGTGCAAACAAAGAAGAAAAAAAACTCAAGACCACCTTTACTCCACACACAGAGACGCATAGAAAGCTTTCCCTCGCCCTCCATTTTGTAAATCTGACCATAATTCTATCCTCCTGATTCCTGCTTACAAGCAAAAACGAAAGCAGGAAGTACCAGTGACTCGCTCAATATGTAAGTTGTCAGATGACGCGGATGCTACACTACAAGACTGTTTTGCTAGCACAGACTGGAATATGTTCCGGGATTCATCCAATGGCATTGAGGAGTATACCACCTTAGTCACCGGCTTCATTAATAAGTGCATCGACAAAATCGTCCCCACAGTGACCGTACGTACATATCTCAACCAGAAGCCTTGGATTACAGACAACATCCGCACCAATCTAAAGGCTAGAGCTGCCGCATTCAAGGAACAGGACATTAATCCGGACGCTAATAAGAAATTCCGCTATGCCCTCAGATGAACAATCAAACAGGCAAAGCATCAATACAGGACTAAGATTGAATCTTACTACACCGCTCTGACGCTCGTTGAATGTGGCAGGGCTTGCAAACTATTACGGACTACAAAAGGAAACCCAGACGCGAGCTGCCCTGTGACGTGAGCCTACCAGACGAGCGAAATGCCTTTTATGCTCGCTTCGAGGCAAGCAACACGGAAGCATGCATGAGAGCACCAGCTGTTCTGGACGACTATGTGATCACGCTCTCCGTAGCCGATGTGAGCAAGTCCTTTAAACAGGTCAACATTCTCAAGGCTGCGGGACGTGTACCAGGACGTGTACTCAGAGCATGCGCTGACCAACTGGCAAGTGTCTTCACTGACATTTTCAAACTCTCCCTGACCGTGTCTGTAATACCCACGTTTCAAGCAGACCACCATAGTCCCTGTGCCGAAGAAAATGAAGCTAACCTGCTTAAATGACTACCACCCCATAGCACTCACGTCGGTAGCCATGAAGTGCTTTGAAAGGCTGTTCATGGCTCACATCAACACCCTCATCCCAGAAACCCTAGAACCACTCCAATTCGCATACCGCCCTAAGAAATCCACAGATGACGCAATCTCAATCGCCCTCCACACTGCCCTTTCTCACCTTGACAAAAGGAACACCTATGTGAGAATGCTGTTCATTGACTACAACACCATAGTGCCCACAAAGCTCATCACTAAGCTAAGGACTCTGACGGGCTGCCCCCAGGTGGTAAGGGTAGGCAACAACACATCTGCCAGGCTGATCCTCAACACGGGGGCCCCTCAGGGGTGGGTGCATAGTCCCCTCCTGTACGCCCTGTTCACCCACAACTGCATGGCCAAGCACGACTCCAACACCATCATTAAGTTTACTGACGACACAATGGTGGTAGGCCTGATCAACCGAAAACGATGAGACAGCCTTTAGGGAGGTCAGAGACCTGGCAGTGTGGTGTCAGTACAACAACCTCTCCCTCAACGTGAGCAAGACAAAGGAGCTGATCGTGGACTACGAGAAAATGAGGGCTGAACACCCCAATTCACATTGACGGGGCTGTAGTCGAGCGGGTCGAGAGTTTTATGTTCCTTGGTGTCCACATCACCAACAAACTATCATGGTCCAAGCACACCAAGACAGTCGTCTGCACCATCGAGAGCATCCTGACCGGTTGCATTTCATCCCTGCCTGGTACGGCATCTGCCCAGCATCTGACCATAAGGCGCTACAGAGGGTAGTGAGTACGGCCCAGTACGCTACTGGGACCAAGCTTCCTGCCATCCAGGACCTATATACTAGGTGGTGTCAGAGAAAGGCACAAAAAATTGTCAAAGACTCCAGTCACCCAAGTCATAAGACGGTTCTCTCTGCTACCGCACGGCAAGCGGTACCGGAGCGCCAAGTCTAGATCCAAAAGGCTCCTTACCAGCTTCTACCCCCAAGCCATAAGACTGCTGAACAGTTAATCAAATGGCCACCCAGACTATTTACATCGACATGCTCCCCCCCCCCATTTGTTTTTACACTGCTGCTACTCACTGTTTATTATCTATACAGAGTCACTTACAGTACATGTACAAATTACCTCGACTAACCTGTACCCCCACACATTGACTCGGTACCGGTACCCCCTGTATATAGTCTCGTTATTGTTATTTTATTGTTACTTTATTGTTACTTTTTATTTATTTACTTTACTTAGTAAATATTATTTTAACTCTATTCCTTGAACTGCATTGTTAGTTAAGGACTTGTAAGTAAGCATTTCACGGTATTCGGCGCATGTGACAAATAAAATGTTATTTGAATTAATAAACTGAATCAGATTAGTTATAACTGGGGTTGGAGCAAAAACCTACAGGAGGGTAGCTCTCCAGGAACAGGGTTGGAGCGAAAACCAACAGGAGGGTAGCTCTCCAGGAACAGGGTTAGAAAGAGAACCTACAGGAGGGTAGCTGTCCAGGAACAGGGTTGAAGCAAAAACCAACAGGAGGGTAGCTCTCCAGGAACAGGGTTGGAGCGAAAACCAACAGGAGGGTAGCTCTCCAGGAACAGGGTTAGAAAGAGAACCTACAGGAGGGTAGCTGTCCAGGAACAGGGTTGAAGCAAAAACCAACAGGAGGGTAGCTCTCCAGGAACAGGGTTGGAGCGAAAACCAACAGGAGGGTAGCTCTCCAGGAACAGGGTTAGAAAGAGAACCTACAGGAGGGTAGCTGTCCAGGAACAGGGTTGAAGCAAAAACCAACAGGAGGGTAGCTCTCCAGGAACAGGGTTGGAGCGAAAACCAACAGGAGGGTAGCTCTCCAGGAACAGGGTTAGAAAGAGAACCTACAGGAGGGTAGCTGTCCAGGAACAGGGTTGAAGCAAAAACCAACAGGAGGGTAGCTCTCCAGGAACAGGGTTGGAGCGAAAACCTACAGGAGGGTAGATCTCCAGGAACAGGGTTGGAGCAAAAACCTACAGGAGGGTAGCTCTCCAGGAACAGGGTTGAAGAGTCCTGTCCCAGACCTATTTAGACCTAGAGTATTTACAATGGCTAGAGCACTTACAGTATATGACATTGTGTTGACTTAGTTTGTTGTGTGTGTTGGGAGTGAAATAAATCACTACAAATGTTTATCAATCATTAATAATGTACTTCAGGTTTGTTGTGTAATACATAAAAATAGGCCATTTAGCTGACACAACTTTAGTAAGCATGCATGCACATTTCGTGTTGTGGCCACAGCAAGAATGGAACCCACAACCCTGGCATTTCAAGTGCCAAGCTCTACCAACTGAGCCATGTGTATAGCCTAAGTGATATGAAATGTGCCTATGACAATTTGACTTTCTAGTTATGTAAAACCTCAGCCACCTTCCCCCCCCACCAACAACTTACATGGGTTCTCCTGCTCTTGACCTCTCAACGCTTCTTCCTACAAGAGACACACAGAGAGAACAACATGTAGGCCTATTTAATTTGGCACCTGGTCTAAAGTAGTGCACTATATAGGGAATAGGGCTCTGGTCTAAAGTAGTGCACTATATAGGGAATAGGGCTCTGGTCTAAAGTAGTGCACTATATAGGGAATAGGGCTCTGGTCTAAAGTAGTGCACTATATAGGGAATAGGGTGCCATTTGGGATAAAGACAGAGACACCCTTGGTTATGGAAAGGTCCAGACCTGCTAGTGCCTTTCTCTTGTTATTGGGGATGTTTTTCTCCATGAGTTTGATCAGACAGGGTTCTGTGGTGTTGCTATAGGCTGTCTGTCCTTCATTGTTCTTCAGTAGAGGGTCTGCCCCGTGCTTCAACAGCAACTCTGCTATCTGGGACACACAAAGCAAAACAAATATTATCTTACAGTGGTAAGAAAAAGTATGTGAACCCTTTGGAACTACCTGGAATTCTGCATAAATTGGTCCTACAATTTGATCTGATCTTCATCTAAGTCACAACAATAGACAAACATAGTTTGCTTTAAACTAATAACACACAAATTATTGCATTTATCTTGTCTATATTGAATACATCATTTAAACATTCACAGTGTAGGTTGGAAAAAGTATGTGAACCCCTAGGCTAATGACTTCTCCAAAAGCTAATTGAAGTCAGGAGTCAGCTCAATGAGACGAGATTGGAGACGTTGGTTAAAGCTGCCTTGCCCTATAAAAAACACTCACAAAATGTGAGTTTGCTACGCAAACAAAATAGATCTCAGAAGACCTTTGATTAAGAATGGTTGACTTGCATGAAGCTGAAAGGGGTTACAAAAGTATGTCTAAAAGCCTTGATGCTCATCAGTCCACGGTAAGACAAATAGTCTATAAATGGAGAAAGTTCAGCACTGTTGCTACTCTCCCTAGGAGTGACCGTCCTGCAAAGATGACTGCAAGAGCACAGCGCAGAATGCTCAACGAGGATAAGAAGAATCCTAGAGTGTCAGCTGAAGACTTACAGAAATCTCTGGAACATGCTAACATCTCGGTTGATGAGTCTACAATACGTAAAACAATAAACAAAAATAGTGCTCATGGGAGGACACCACGGAAGAAGCCACTGCTGTCCCCAAAAAATATTGCTGCACATCTGAAGTTTGCAAAAGTGAACCTGGATGTTCCACAGCGCTACTGGCAAAATATTCTGTGGACAGATAAAACTACAGTTGAGTTGTTCGGAAAGAACACACAACACTATGTGTGGAGAAAAAAAGGCACAGCACACCAACATCAAAACCTCATCCCAACAACAAGTATGGTGGAGTGAGCACCTCAGGGCCTCGACAGCTTGCTATCATTGACGGAAAAATGAATTCCCAAGTTTATCAAGACATTTTACAGGAGAATGTTAGGCTATCTTTCCACCAATTGAAGCTCAACAGAATTTGGGTGATGCAACAGGACAACGACCGAAAACACAGAAGTAAATCAACAACAGAATGGCTTCAACAGAAGAAAATATGTCTTCTGGAGTGGCCCAGACAGAGTCCTGACCTCAACCCGATTTAGATGCTGTGGCATGACCTCAAGTGAGCGGTTCACACCAGACAACCCAAGAATATTGCTGAACTGAAACAGTTTTGTAAAAAGGAATGGACCAAATTCCTCCTGACCGTTGTGCAGGTCTGATCCGCAATTACAGAAAACGTTTGGTTGAGGTTATTGCTGCCAAAGGAGGGTCAACCAGTTATTAAATCCAAGGATTCGCATACTTTTCCCACCCTGCACTGTGAATGTTTACACGGTGTGTTCAATAAAGACATTAATAATTATAATTGTGTGTTATTAGTTTAAGCAAACTGTGTTTGTCTATTGTGACTTAGATGACGAGATCAAATTGTAGGACCAATTTATGCAGAAATCCAGGTAACTCCAAAGGGTTCACATACTTTTTCTTCCCACTGTGTATGCAGCACAAACACACAAGCAAGCCTAGGGCATCAGTGCCAAGAAGAAGAACAAAGTATGATATATGTACCTGCAGGTGTCCCTGCACTACAGCATCAAGTAGAGGTGTGGTTCCATTTTCTCCAGTACAGTTGACCAGAGCTCCTGCCTGGATCAGGTGCTTACTGATCTCATAGTGACCGTGGGACACTGCCTCGTGAAGAGGAGTCCAACCTGTGAGAAACAATAAAGCAACCAGTGATGGTCACAGCATAGAGAGATGCCCTACTTGTTTTATTCAAGTCTGTTTAGGGTGAGAGAATTCATTCCTGCATCACTATACACAGGAAATTACAGACAGCAAAAAAGGCAAATGTCCATTTCGATGAACAAAACATGTCTATTCTATTCATTCAGTCTAAAGAAAAATATCAATGAAAGTCTAAAGAGGAAACAGTGTCCCTAAATGTACCTCCTCCAGTCCAGTGTCCCTAAATGTACCTCCTCCAGTCCAGTGTCCCTAAATGTACCTCCTCCAGTCCAGTGTCCCTAAATGTACCTCCTCCAGTCCAGTGTCCCTAAATGTACCTCCTCCAGTCCAGTGTCCCTAAATGTACCTCCTCCAGTCCAGTGTCGCTAAATGTACCTCCTCCAGTCCAGTGTCCCTAAATGTACCTCCTCCAGTCCAGTGTCCCTAAATGTACCTCCTCCAGTCCAGTGTCCCTAAATGTACCTCCTCCAGTCCAGTGTCCCTAAATGTACCTCCTCCAGTCCAGTGTCCCTAAATGTACCTCCTCCAGTCCAGTGTCCCTAAATGTACCTCCTCCAGTCTAGTGTCCCTAAATGTACCTCCTCCAGTCCAGTGTCCCTAAATGTACCTCCTCCAGTCCAGAAGTAACCAGTAACCAAAATATCACAGATGAGACACAAATGTTCACCTGTCCCTTTAAGGGCGGCAGGTTACCTTGGTTATGGGACTCTCGATTCATGTTTGTGCCTGTGAGATAAAGTCTGACAAGTAGCAGCGTTGTCTTCTCTTCCCTAGCAGTTAAAACTCAAAACAGTGAAAAACAACATAGCTTGTGAACAAAACAAGGTAAATAGCCAAGAAACACAAGGAAAACGTCTCACTTCAGTAGACTTTCGTTTCAAGTGAATTAGACCAACTTTTATGCCTGTAAGCAGCGCTTCTAAAAATGTATATTTCACTCAGATCTTCACGGATATCCAGCTCCCAGCCAGGCAGTGTTGCAGCGCGAGGTGGAATAGGCTATATAGGATTCATAGTTTTTTGACTTTGTGTGATTAATTTATGTTAGGAAAATTATGATTAAATGACTGAACAAATCATTTTAAATGGAACTGTAACTAAGTAAACTTATACTCTGTTTTATTATATCTGATTAACAATATGAGTTCATAAGAAGGGATTGTGAGACACGGACAAGGAGTAATTAAAGTTAATGAACACCCTTCCAACTAGGCAGAAACGAATGGGTTGTGGATTAAGTAAGCAGATAAGGTAGTTAACCTATGGTTGAACCGACGAAACTGAGCTCTGAGGTGTTTTAGATAAGGCAGTGAATGCATTCCTAGGTTTTCTGTTAATTAGAACTGTCAGCTTAAGTGGTGATCGATAATGTTGAGGGGTCAAAAGTTAACTCAGTTGTGTTGTGTGTCCTGTTTATGTGCTGGGGGGGTCAGAATGAACTTTTAAAGTTCCCTTTGTCCCGGTCGAGAGGAGGAGATTCTGTTAAGCAATTAAAGGACGTCATGTTATTGTATATAAACTGTTGCTCGTGGCAGCGCGCTCCGAGAATAAATTAAAAATGGCTAATTTTAGGCCCTGTGTGTGAGTATCTATAAAGTTATTTGAAACTAACTGAAGTGACAGATTGCTGCCCACCAACCTCCTCTAATGTCTTACCTGCGTTGTCGGCCATGTTGATGTCGGGGCCCAGCGACAGCATGCCTCTGATCCACTGGGTGTCTCCTTGCATGGCTGCAATATGGAGTAGAGTCTCCCCGTAACGGTTCCTCCGGTGGAGGGCATTCAGACGGGTGATGCCCCGCCTGCTATGGGATTGACCGTGGTTCACACCTGAGGAGAACATAGGAAGGGCGACGCGGTGAAAAAACAGTGTTCAGTGCAACATTTACCATAAACCTCGGGCTTACTGTAATCTGGCAGCATGATTTAATTTGAAACTTCTCTTCAACGATGTGCGTTACAAAGGAGGTGATTATTTAACTAGTTTAGTACACTGAGCAATACATAAATAGTCAACTCGTTTTAATTGTTGAAGAAAAGCTTTTAAGCTTGTAAATATGGGTTAGAACATACAATATTTGAAAAGCAGACATGACGACAACCCCAAAAGCAAATGTCTCCCTAAAGTATAGGTAGATCATAGAGATCCTATGAAATTACTAGAGGGGCTAACTCTAACCCTTACAGTATAGGTAGACTCAGCTAAACCTAACCCTTAAAGTATAGGAAGATTCAGCTAACCCTAACTCTAACCCTTACAGTATAGGTAGACTCAGCTAACTCTAACCCTTACAGTATAGGTAGATCATAGAGATCCTATGAAATTACTAGAGGGGCTAACTCTAACCCTTACAGTATAGGTAGACTCAGCTAAACCTAACCCTTAAAGTATAGGAAGATTCAGCTAACCTTAACTCTAACCCTTACAGTATAGGTAGACTCAGCTAACCCTAACTCTAGCCCTTACAGTTTAGGTAGACTCAGCTAACTCTAACCATAAAGTATAGGTAGACTCAGATAACTCTAACCCTTACAGTATAGGTAGACTCAGCTAACTCTAACCCTATAGTATAGATAGACTCAGCTAACTCTAACCCTTACAGTAGAGATAGACTCAGCTAAATCTACACTCTAACCCTTACAGTATAGGTAGACTCAGCTAACCCTAACTCTACAGTGTAGATAGACTCAGCTAACTCTAACCCTATAGTATAGATAGACTCAGCTAACTCTAACCCTTACAGTAGAGATAGACTCAGCTAAATCTACACTCTAACCCTTACAGTATAGGTAGACTCAGCTAACCCTAACTCTACAGTGTAGATAGACCCAGCTAACTCTACACTCTTAACCCTTACAGTATAGGTAGACTCAGCTAACTCTAACCCTACAGTATAGATAGACTCAGCTAACTCTAACCCTACAGTATAGGTAGACTCAGCTAACCCTAACCCTACAGTATAGGTAGACTCAGCTAACCCTAACTCTACAGTGTAGATAGACTCAGCTAACTCTAACTCTACAGTATAGGTAGACTCAGCTAACCCTAACTCTACAGTGTAGATAGACTCAGCTAACTCTAACCATAAAGTATAGGTAGACTCAGCTAACTCTAACCATAAAGTATAGGTAGACTCAGCTAACCCTAACTCTACAGTATAGGTAGACTCAGCTAACCCTAACTCTACAGTGTAGATAGACTCAGCTAACTCTACACTCTTAACCCTTACAGTATAGGTAGACTCAGCTAACTCTAACCCTACAGTATAGATAGACTCAGCTAACTATAACCCTACAGTATAGGTAGATTCAGCTAACTATAACCCTACAGTATAGGTAGATTCAGCTAACTCTAACCCTACAGTATAGATAGACTCAGCTAACTCTAACTCTACAGTGTAGATAGACTCAGCTAACTCTAACCATAAAGTATAGGTAGACTCAGCTAACTCTAACCATAAAGTATAGGTAGACTCAGCTAACCCTAACTCTACAGTGTAGATAGACTCAGCTAACCCTAACTCTACAGTATAGATAGACTCAGCTAACTATAACCCTACAGTATAGGTAGATTCAGCTAACTATAACCCTACAGTATAGGTAGACTCAGCTAACCCTAACTCTACAGTGTAGATAGACTCAGCTAACTCTAACCATAAAGTATAGGTAGACTCAGCTAACTCTAACCATAAAGTATAGGTAGACTCAGCTAACCCTAACTCTACAGTATAGGTAGATTCAGCTAACTCTAACCCTACAGTATAGATAGACTCAGCTAACTATAACCCTACAGTATAGGTAGATTCAGCTAACTATAACCCTACAGTATAGATACTCAGCTAACTCTAACCCTATAGTATAGATAGACTCAGCTAACTCTAACCCTTACAGTAGAGATAGACTCAGCTAAATCTACACTCTAACCCTTACAGTATAGGTAGACTCAGCTAACCCTAACTCTACAGTATAGGTAGACTCAGCTAACCCTAACTCTACAGTGTAGATAGACCCAGCTAACTCTACACTCTTAACCCTTACAGTATAGGTAGACTCAGCTAACTCTAACCCTACAGTATAGATAGACTCAGCTAACTATAACCCTACAGTATAGGTAGATTCAGCTAACTATAACCCTACAGTATAGGTAGACTCAGCTAACCCTAACTCTACAGTGTAGATAGACTCAGCTAACTCTAACCATAAAGTATAGGTAGACTCAGCTAACTCTAACCATAAAGTATAGGTAGACTCAGCTAACCCTAACTCTACAGTATAGGTAGACTCAGCTAACCCTAACTCTACAGTGTAGATAGACTCAGCTAACTCTAACCATAAAGTATAGGTAGACTCAGCTAACTCTAACCCTACAGTATAGGTAGATTCAGCTAACTATAACCCTACAGTATAGGTAGATTCAGCTAACTTTACACTCTAACCCTTACAGTATAGGTAGACTCAGCTAACTATAACCCTACAGTATAGGTAGATTCAGCTAACCCTAACCCTACAGTATAGGTAGATTCAGCTAACTCTAACCCTACAGTATAGATAGACTCAGCTAACTCTAACTCTACAGTATAGGTAGATTCAGCTAACTCTAACCCTACAGTATAGGTAGATTCAGCTAACTTTACACTCTAACCCTTACAGTATAGATACTCAGCTATTGACATAATCAAGGTGGGCCCTACTGTGGAGGCTACTCTGACAGCCAAGTCCCCCAAATCAACATCCAACCTGCTTACAGCCATGCTCAGCCATCCACACAATCAGAACCTTTTCAATAAGGTCCAGTACAGCATGTACTAAAACATGGGATCTGAAGTAGGGAGCTGGACGGGGAGTGGGAGGCTTGTGTTCATGCCTGTGTCTTTGTAACACACAGGCCTAGGGGCTGGAAAACACTGGTCATTGCATGTTACTGCTGTAGGATGCATATGCACACACGACAAGGAATGTTTTATCATACACTGGAATCAATGGTGGCACACATTCCCCTCAACATTCACTTTCCCTCATTATGCTTCAGGCCTCCTATGGGCCGTCCAGGTCAAAGGTTAAGTTGAGTACTATATAGGGAATAGGGTGGCATTTGGGACGTGCCTGTCTACATTTCACAGCTTCGTAAACCTGAACAAATTATACCACCAGATGTAGAGTAACAATACCAGGCATTATGTTTGCTGGTTGCTACTGTAGAATGGCTCCGAGTGCTGTCAAATAGTCAATGGCATCAGGCTGTAAAATAAGTGACTATGCAAATCAAATGCATGGTGTTCTGTGTGTCTGTTGTTATGTGCCATCGTGTGTGGTGTCTTGGCCCCCGCCCCCAGAAAATAATTCCCTCACTTTTTTTCCATGAAATTGCAGAAATTAATTTATTACATCCCAGTTGGGAATTAACATCTTAAAATTCCATGACATTCCAGAAATGATTTGACAATTGGGAACCTGACTTTTGACGAGAGCCTTATGGGCTTGACCTGGCAGGGTGCCAATTGGGAACCATGGTAATCACAGTCCAAAAAAGCCTTACTGGTTAGGCCCAGAAGACAGGCTTACTGTATATCTGGTTAGGCCCAGAAGACAGGCTTACTGTATATCTGGTTAGGCCCAGAAGACAGGCTTACTGTATATCTGGTTAGGCCCAGAAGACAGGCTTACTGTATATCTGGTTAGGCACAGAAGACAGGCTTACTGTATATCTGGTCAGGCCCAGAAAACAAGTGGATTGATTGCTGCTATACTGACTCCACCTAGTGTTCATCTCAAGAACATCACCAAACAGGCACCTTATTCATACATCCAGTCATCCAGTCATCCAGTCATCCAGCCATCCAGTCATCCAGCCATGAATCTGTTATCCCATTCATGCATACTACATCCTCTTCATACAATCTGTCTCTGTCCGTTTGTACTTTAGTCACATGCACTATCCAGCCAGATTATGACAAAACTTGAGTAAATGATGCGTCTTGCCATGGAGATCAGGCATTTACAAAAGGACACTGATTGGTCAAATGGTGGCGCTATTTGACCTAAAGTCATAAAATTTGGTACATAGGTCCCTATCCTCACAAGGAACACATTTGCTTCAGGGACCCATAAGGTCCGCCATTTTACATTTTGTGAAAAACTTTCAAGTTCATTTCACTGCTTGGCGAACAACACACATCCTATGACAGTGCCACGTTGAAAGTCACTGAGCTCTTCAGTAAGGCCATTCTACTGCCAATGCTTGTCTATGGAGATTGCATGTATGTGTGCTCGATATTATACACCTGTCAACAACGGGTGTGGCTGAATCCACTAAACTTTTATTTCCCACGCTGGTTGTACAGTCATCTAAAATATAACTGTGAAGGACCCTCTGCGTTACCCTGGACCCTGAGCTTTCTTTTGACGAACATATCTGAAATACTTGGTCCAAAAAAGGATACCGAAAAGCTAATCCAATGCTTTGTGACTTGTAGATTAAACTACTGCATTGCCCTACTCTCCGGCTCCCTGGATAAAGCACTAAATAAACTTCAGTTAGTGCTAACTAAACACGGCTGCTAGAATCTTGACTAGAACCCCAAAAATGTGATCATATTACTCCAGTGCTAGCCTCCCTACACTGGCTTCCTGTTAAGGCAAGGGCTGATTTCAAGGTTTTACTGCTAACTTACAAAGCATTACATGGGCTTGCTCCTACCCATCTCTCCGATTTGGTCCTGCCGTACATACCTACACGTACGCTACGGTCACAAGAAGCAGGCCTCTTTATTGTTCCTAGAATTTCTAAGTAAACAGCTGGAGGCAGGGCTTTCTCCTATAGAGCTACATTTTTATGGAATGGTCTGCTGATCCATGTGAGAGACGCAGACTCAGTCTCAACCTTTTGAGTCTTTACTGAAGACTCATCTCTTCAGTTAGTCCTATGATTGAGTGTAGTCTGGCCCAGCGGTGCAAAGGTGAACGGCAAGGCACTGGAGTGACGAACCATCCTTACAGTCTCTGCCTGGCTGGCTTCCCTCTCTCCACTGGGATTCTCTACCTCTGACCCCATCGCGCTCCCACATACCGTCCCCACGTCGTGTCAGGCTTTTTTCCCGCTAAACTAAAATTTACCTCCATTTTCCTGCTTCTGACTGTCAGTCTGCCTGGTCTGTCTGATTGGTCCGCTGGTCTCCTGCTTCTGACTGTCAGTCTGTCTGGTTGGTCCGCTGGTCTCCTGCTTCTGGCTGTCAGTCTGTCTGGTTGGTCCGCTGGTCTCCTGCTTCTGGCTGTCAGTCTGTCTGGTTGGTCCGCTGGTCTCCTGCTTCTGGCTGTCAGTCTGTCTGGTTGGTCCGCTGGTCTCCTGCTTCTGGCTGTCAGTCTGCCTGGTCTGTCTGGTTGGTCCACTGGTCTCCAGCTTCTGGCTGTCAGTGTGCCTGGTCTGTCTGGTTGGTCCGCTGGTCTCCAGCTTCTGGCTGTCAGTCTGCCTGGTCTGTCTGGTTGGTCCGCTGGTTTCCTGCTTCTGACTGTCAGTCTGCCTGGTCTGTCTGGTTGGTCCGCTGGTCTCCTGCTTCTGACTGTCAGTCTGTCTGGTTGGTCCGCTGGTCTCCTGCTTCTGGCTGTCAGTCTGCCTGGTCTGTCTGGTTGGTCCGCTGGGCTCCTGCTTCTGGCTGTCAGTCTGCCTGGTCTGTCTGGTTGGTCCGCTGGTCTCCTGCTTCTGACTGTCAGTCTGTCTGGTTGGTCCGCTGGTCTCCAGCTTCTGGCTGTCAGTCTGCCTGGTCTGTCTGGTTGGTCCGCTGGGCTCCTGCTTCTGGCTGTCAGTCTGCCTGGTCTGTCTGGTTGGTCCGCTGGTCTCCTGCTTCTGACTATCAGTCTGCCTGGTCTGTCTGTTCTCCTAACAATGAAAAAAGTGGACCAGCAATCACTTGATGTTATGGCTATTGAAATCTTTGTTTGTTCACTGTTGACTTCAAGCACCCTTTCACTGTTTTTATGGAAGTGGAGAGAGTTGAGCATGTTTCCCACAGAATTCAAGCCTAATTGAACAGGATCTCTGTGGTGTTCCCTTTAACTGTATACTGGTGTCCTGATTCTGTCTGTTGTTACCCCTGCTCTGTCTGGCCTGAAAACAGGGGACCAGCAATCATTTAATGTAATAGCAATTGAAGTCTTTGTTTACTGTTGACTCACCCTTTCACTAGACAGAGTGCCAGTCTGTTTGTGTTGTCATGCCATCTCCTTGTCACTCTTTGACATGACATCACAAACAGACTGGCACTCCATCTAGCCTCGCACTGTTTTTACGCAAAAAGTGTAAGTGTTCAGGATGTTCACTCCCTTTACCTGTTTGTTCTCCTGTGCCTGGTTGTCATTCTGTCCGTTTGGTCTGATTTCTTCCATTGGTCTGGTCTGTCTACTCCCCTGTGTCTGACTGTCAGTCAGCCTGGTCTGTCTCTTGGGCTCTGCACCTATCTCCTTCTGTGAGAGGTCACAACCACCGCCACCCTGGGGAACATTTTTTTAGGATTATGTCCAAGGGTCCGCTGTGTACCCTTCCTGTGTGAAGGGGTCTTAACTACTGTTATCTACCTGTGTCTTAGCTACCGTGGCTGCTCTCTTCAAACGTCTGGTAGAGGTACCACTCCCAACGTGCTGTGAGGGACTCTCTGACACTGACCCCTCAGAGGGATCCTCTTCTATCATCCCCTCACTGTCTTCTGTAAAAAAAAGCATCAATGAAAAAAAAAACATATGCAGCTAAATAGGTGTTGTTAGCCTTATAGTATTAATCTGTGATGCATCATACAGAGATACTATACTGGCAGAAATAAATGATAGTAGACTTTGGTCATTATATACTGAACAAAAATATAAAACCACAACACGCAACAAGTTACAGTTCAAATTAGACAATCAGTCAACTGAAATAAATGCATTAGCTCCTAATCTATGGATTTCACATGACTGGGAATACAGATATGTATCTGTTGGTCACAGATACCCGTCAGGAGAATTTTCAATCCCAATGATAATAACTGACAATCAAATAGCTTTGACCAATCGCCGAGGTTTAGAAGACCGTGGGTATAATAATAATTAGGCACAGACTCGGCTCATGCAAAAGGTTAGTACAGTTTATTCACGAGAACGTTCTAGTCCATTGTACAAAAACATCAATTTTATACCAGCTCCTTTCGCACATACCTTCACACAAACAGTAGATATCCTACGCACATACCTTCACACAAACAGTAGATATCCTACGCACATACCTTCACACAAACAGTAGATATCCTACGCACATACCTTCACACAAACAGTAGATATCCTACGCACATACCTTCACACAAACAGTAGATATCCTACGCACATACCTTCACACAAACAGTAGATATCCTACGCACATACCTTCACACAAACAGTAGATATCCTACGCACATACCTTCACACAAACAGTAGATATCCTACGCACATACATACACACAAATCTTAAGCTACGCCTTGCTCAGACAGTCTGTGTTTTTCCACCATACAGATACATTGTTTAATCTGCAACGTGTTTCGTCCTTTTCTGCAAGCCTAACAGTTTCTCCCCTCCACGGGTGGAGACAGAATGTCCTGTAAAGGAACACAGTGGTACAACTCGTCTGTCGATGGCTCCTCTTATCATTTGTTTCACACTTGCACCCTGCTTACATGCTAAAAGGTCCTTGTTCTAATTCTGACTAAAACTACACACATCATCAGATTATAGATTTATGATTCTTATAAATGTCATACAATTATATGGTTTCAGGGTGGAATATATTTTAGTCATTACCATGAAGTATATAATTTCCTTTTCAATACCTTAAAAAAGGCAAGAGGCGTGGATCAGAAAACCAGTTAGTATCTAGTGTGACCACCTCACGCAGTGTGACACATCTCCTTCGCATAGAGATGATCAGGCTGTTGATTGTGGCCTGTGAAATGTTGTCCCACTCCTCTATAATAGCTGTGTGACGTTGCTGGATATTGTCGAAAACTGGAACACGCTGTCGTACCGGTTGATCCAGAGCATTCCAAACATGCACAATGGGTGACATGTCTAGTGAGTGTGCAGGCCATGGGAGAACTGGGACATTTTCAGCTTCCAGGAATTGTGTACAGATCCTTGCGACATGGGGCCGTGCATTATCATGCTGAAACATGAGGTGTTGGCGGCGATTAGGCATCAGGATCTCGGCACTGTATCTCTCTGCATTCAAACTGCCATATATAAAATGCAATTGCGTTCGTTGTCCGTAGCTTATGCCTGCCCATACCATAACCCCACCGCCACCATGGGGCACTGTGTTCACGTTGACATCAGCAAACCGCTCGCCCACACGATGCCATACACGTGGTCTGCGGTTGTGAGGCCGGTTGGACGCACTGCCAAATTCTCTAAAACAACGTTGAAGGCGGCTTACGGTAGATAAATTAACATTCAATTATCTGGCAACAGCTCTAGTGGACATTCCTGCAGTCAGCATGCCAATTGCACATTCCCTCACAACTTGAGACATCTGTGGCATTGTGTTCCGTGACAAAACGGCACATTTTCGAATGGCCTTTTATTGTCCACAGCACAAGGTGCACCTGTGTAATGATCCTGCTGTTTAATCAGCTTCTTGATAAGCCACATCTGTCAGGTAGATGGATTTATTTTTTATAAATAACCTTTTGGCGCGTATAGAACATTTCGGGAATATTTTATGTCAGCTTATGAAGCATAGTACCAACACTTTGTAGCGTTTATATTGTATTTATATTTTTGTTCAGTGTAGTTTGCACATACTGATTTACCAAATAGCACCACCAGGAGGAAGCAAATATACCATTTCGATTGAGTCTCTGGAAAGTGTCAGACGAGCAATGATGGTGAAGATAAATTATATTATTTACCCGTTATGCTATCAGAGAATGATAATCCCAAAGAAATATTGAGCAACATAATATCCTAGAGACATTAGAGGAGTGATAATAGTTATAGTAGTTATAATAGCTATATTGTTCCTTGGTTTGCATGTGTACAGGAGCTTCTACACGACAAGTTGCATTGGCTTGCATCCCAAATGGATTCCTATTTCCTATATAGTGCACACTGAGCCCTATAGGCCCCTTGTTAAAGTGAGTGTACTACATAGGGAATAAGGTCAAATTTGAGATGCAGGCATTGGGTTACAGTACCAGTCAAACATTTTGGACACACCTACTCATTCCAGGGTTTTTCAAGGTGTGCAAAGCTGTCATCAAGGCAAAAGGTGGCTACTTTGAAGAATCTCAAATATAACATATACTTTTGATTTGTTTAACACTTTTCTGGTTACTACATGATTCCATGTGTTATTTCATAGTTTTGATGTCTTCACTATTATTCTACAATGTAGAAAATAGTAAAACTAAAGAAAAACCCTTGAATGAGTAAGTGTGTCCAAACTTTTGACTGGTGCTTCTACACCTGCATTGCTTGCTGTTTGGGGTTTTAAGCTGGGTTTCTGTACAGCACTTTGTGACATCGGCTGATGTAAGAAGGGCTTTATAAATACATTTGATTGATTCATTGGTTGATACTGTAAGTGCCACCAAAAGCAGTTGCTTCATTCTACAACTGGTGATAAACTACCATAAATGAATAGTCTTCGGTAGGACTAGACAGGGCAGGCACACATTCAGAGTGTAATCTGTGCAAATGCCTGCTAGCGCTCCAGCCTTGAACACTCAAACTCTCTTTCTCACACACACACACACACACACACACACACACACACACCTCCATCATGTCCTTGAGCGATAACACCGTCCATTCCCTTCTCGTCACCTGGATTCCCAGAACTCCTAGCGTTGAAAAGAGAGGAAATAAAGTAAGTAATCAACAAGGAAGTAAGTAGAATGGTATTTACTCATTAGATAAGTGTAACGTTACACAGTTAACCATAAACATGCACTGATAACTAAAACTGAATATGATGTAGCTAAATGGATTATACACACCTTGACAAAAATGGGGATTGGATCTGCAGAAGGAAAACATTTTCAAAACGCATTCGAATCCGACAAATAATCAGACAAAAGAACATGAACAAGAAAGAACAAGCAGGACTTCATTTTGTGTAAAACCACTACTGCTGCACTAACCCAATCGCTTCCTAGGTTCTCATCCAATTGGTGACAGACTTTCAATGCGAATATTCTAGAATCCGCATAAATTAAATATGCAAATTTTCCCCCCAGAGATGTTTCCAACAAATTGACTTGTTGCGGATAAAAGTGTGCGCATTATGAAGTATTGTTAAATTTCCATGTACCGAATAAAAAATACAAGTTAAATGGGTTCCCATCGCATTTAACACTCTACTAATGATTTTTATTACCAAAATAATGCGAGTTATATAGCGAATGTGCCCACTCTGGTATTGGCACTTGCGCTCTAGCCAACAGCTCAGATACTGTGTGGGTATAGCCTACATGATGAGATACTGTGTGGGTATAGCCTACATGATGAGATACTGTGTGGGTATAGCCTACATGATGAGATACTGTGTGGGTATAGCCTACAGCTCAGATACTGTGTGGGTATAGCCTACATGATGAGATACTGTGTGGGTATAGCCTACATGATGAGATACTGTGTGGGTATAGCCTACAGCTCAGATACTGTGTGGGTATAGCCTACATGATGAGATACTGTGTGGGTATAGCCTACATGATGAGATACTGTGTGGGTATAGCCTACAGCTCAGATACTGTGTGGGTATAGCCTACATGATGAGATAATGTGTGGGTATAGCCAACAGCTCAGATACTGTGTGGGTATAGCCTACATGATGAGATAATGTGTGGGTATAGCCTACATGATGAGATTATCATGGAGAAAAGAGCCAGATTATTTTTATTTGTCAATTGGCAGCCAAGCATCGATGATCATGTCACCAGAATAAGACCCTCGATATTAATTGGAAAGGCGTATCAAGTTCATCACCTTGCACTTTCACCACCCTGTGAAGTTTATAACTTTTTATTCATTTCACCTTTATTTAATTTTTTATTTTAATTATTTCACCTTTATTTAATCAGGTAGGCCAGTTGAGAACAAGTTCTCATTTACAACTGCGACCTGGCCAAGATAAAACAAAGCAGTGGGACAAGAACAACAACACAGTTACACATAAACAGACGTAGTGAAAAACACAATAGAAAAATCTATGTACAGTATGTGCAAATGTAGAAGAGGAGGGAGGTAAAGGCAATAAATAGGCCATAGAGGCGAAATAATTACAATTTAGCATTAACACTGGAGTGATAGATGTGCAAGTAGAGATACTGGGGTGCAAAAGAGCAAGAGGATAAATAACAATATGGGGATGAGGTAGTTGGGTGTGCTATTTACAGATGGGCTGTGTCCAGGTACAGTGATCGGTAAGCTGCTCTGACAGCTGATAATTAAAGTTAGAGAGGGAGATTTTAGACTCCAGCTTCAGTGATTTTTGCAATTTGTTCCCGTCATTGGCAGCAGAGAAATGGAAGGAAAGGTGGCCAAAGCAAGTGTTGGCTTTGGGGATGACCAGTGAAATATACCTGCTGGAGCGCGTGCTACAGGTGGGTGTTGCTATGGTGACCAGTGAACTGAGATAAGGAGCCAGTGGGTTTGGCAACGAATATGAAGTGAGGGCCAGCCAACGAGGGCATACAGGTTGCAGTGGTGGCTAGTATATGGGGCTTTGGTGACAAAACAGATGGCACTGTGATAGACTACATCCAGTTTGCTGAGTAGAGTGTTGGAGGCTATTTTGTAAATTACATTGCCGATATCAAGGATCGGTAGGATAGTCAGTTTTACGAGGGTATGTTTGGCAGCATGAGTGAAGGATGCTTTGTTGCGATATAGGAAGCCAATTCTAGATTTCATTTTGGATTGGAGATGCTTAATGTGAGTCTGGAAGGAGAGAACCAGGAACACATCGACAACAGCCACACTCGAAGCATCGTTATCCATCGCTCCACAAAAGCCGCGGCCCTTGCAGAGCAAGGGGAATACCTACTCCAAGTCTCAGAGCGAGTGACGTTTGAAACGCGATTAGCACGCATCCCGCTAACTAGCTAGCCACTTCACATCGGTTACACCAGCCATTAGGCTGATAGTCTTGAAGTCATAAACAGTGCTGTGCTTGCGAAGAGCTGCTGGCAAAATGTACGAAAGTGCTGTTTGAATGAATGCTTACGAGCCTGCTGCTGCCTACCATCGCTCAGTCAGACTGCTCTATCAAATCATACTTAATTATAACTTAATAACACACAGAAATACGAGCCTTTGGTCATTAATATGGTCGAATGCGGAAACTATCATTTCGAAAACAAAACGTTTATTTTTCCAGTAAAATACGGAACCGTTCGGTATTTTATCTAACGGGTGGCATCCATAAGTCTAAATATTCCTGTTACATTGCACAACCTTCAATGTTATGTCATAATTACGTAAAATTCAGGCAAATTAGTTTGCAATGAGCCAGGCTGCCCAAACTCTTCCATATACCCTGACTCTGCGTGCAATGAACGCAAGAGAAGTGACACAATTTCACCTGGTTAATATTGCCTGTTAACCTGGATTTATTTTATGCAGGTTTAAAAATATATACTTCTGTGTATTGATTTTAAGAAAGACATTGACGTTTATGGTTAGGTACAGTCGTCCAACGATTGTGCTTTTTTCGCAAATGCGTTTTTGTTAAATCAGCCCCCAGCGTTGTATCGATTATATGCAACGTAGGACACGCTAGATAAACTACTAATATCTTCAACCATGTGTAGTTATAACTAGTGATTATGATTGATTGATTGTTTTTTATAAGATAAGTTTAATGCTAGCTAGCAACTTACCTTGGTTTCTACTGCATTCGCGTAACAGGCAGGCTCCTCGTGGAGTGCAATGAGAGGCAGGTGGTTAGAGTGTTGGACTAGTTAACTGTAAGGTTGCAAGATTGTATCCCCCGAGCTGACAAGGTGAAAATCTGTCGTTCTGCCCCTGAACAAGGCAGTTAACCCACCGTTCCTAGGCCGTCATTGAAAATAAGAACGTGTTCTTAACTGACTTGCCTAGTTAAATAAAGGTATATATAAAAAATTTAAAAATAGCGGCAAAATCTGCGCCCAAAAATACTGATTGTTATGAACACTTGAAATCGGCCCTAATTAATCGGCCATTCCGATTAATCGGTCGACCTCTAGTCCAGAGTAGTGATGCTAGTCGGGCGGAAGGGTGCGGGCAGCAATCGGTTGAAGTTTTACGAGCATAGTTTTACGAGCATTTAAGAGCAGTTGGAGGCCACAGAAGGAGAGTTGTATGGCAATGAAGCTTGTCTGGAGGTTAGTTAACACAGTGTCCAAAGAAGGGCCAGATGTATACAGAATGGTGTCGTCTGCGTAGAGGTGGATCAGAGAATCACCAGCAGCAAGAGCGACATCATTAATATATACATAGAATTGAACCCGGTGGCACCCCCATAGAGACAAGGCAACTCAGTTAAGAACAAATTCTTATTTATCATGACGGCCTACACCGGCCACACCCGAACGACTCTGGGCCAATTGTGCGCCGTCCTATGGGACTCCCAATCACGGCCGGTTGTGATACAGCATGGACTCGAACCAGGGTGTCTGTAGTGACGCCTCAAGCACCGGAGATACAGTGCATTGGAGTGGCGCAGCGGTTTGTAGCCTAATAAACTGCGTGCTTTCCCGAGTCACAGTGGGAGGACCACACACCATATCATCGCGTGACTCAAAGTTTGCCTCGATATGATGGTTCTTAAATCAATATTTGTGCATAAAGGCATTTCCTCTTCAAATTCCCCCATAAATGTTTCCGCTGATGCAATAAGTTCCAACGTCGAACTAACAAATTATCTGTTGCCATTTATAAAATTGTACTTATATAAAAAAAACTTCCTGCTTCCATCACATCTGTCAAGTCTATTTTTAAAACATAAGGTATGACTTTACTCACATAAAAACTGTGGATGGAAACGTGGTTACAAACACTAACTGCTTTAGTGCCTATTGACGATAGGTATCTTCTGGTCAGAGAAGTTTTGTTAAGATCCCAGACGCTCGTTCTGAACGTTAAAACGCATCGTTTGCGATACGTTTTGTTTTTTTGGGGGGGGGGGGGGACATAATGAATGTATCTTTTAATATCAGCGAGAAAATTATTTTCAAAAAAACAAAAGGTTCAAATTACTACACATTTTTATACAGGGTTAGGGTTCTCTCCATGTTATATCGCTTTTTTTATGGCAGACAGACAGACATCTGTGCTAATTAGCTATCTAGTGTACTCCGTACCTGTGTGTAAGCTAACTGGGGAGGAAGTGTAGTTTGTCAACTGGGGGCACACACAGCTTGTGGTACTGTAAAAAACTGCCACAGTAAGTGTATATTTTCTATTTTAAAGATTATTTCTCGCTGATATGAAAGAGGGGCATATCACCATATGTTTTAAAAACATGTTTGAACGTGATGATTGACGTATCTAAACATTAAAAATACAGCACCGGGAATCGTAGTTCACATGGAGCCAACCGTGGGAGAATGTCTCCTATGAAGACCCAACCTAAGTAAAAAAGGTTTTTGAAAGCTACTGTTGCACAAGCTACCTTTTCAGGTGTGAGACGCACTTGGTCCAAGCCATCCAAACGTCTACAAGTCAACATCGCTATCTGAGGAGAAAACCCTAGCGGACAGACATGGTATCACATCAGAAACGATTATATTACAACAGAAACGGTGAGCGGTGTCAAAGATATGGCAGTCCGAGGCCTTGATGGAAGGGCCAACCTACCGTCTGTACAGCCATTGATGGTGTGTGGTGTGGACAAATTATATGAGTAGGGCGAGTCTAGCAAATCTGCAAGCATCAATCTGTAAAAAACAACAGGAAGAAAGTAATTAATGTTAGCTAGCTAAATAGTGGCTAGCTGCTAACCAGCCATAGCCGACCTAGCAGTCGCACAGCTTTTCATTTTGGCACAAGAGAAAACATTTCATAACAATAATTTAGCCAGCTATTTCATCTACGAAAAGTGTGAATTCGGCTGGAGAACTGGGTCGTCACTAGTTAACACAGCCACAAAAGCGTATTTATGGCTAAATCCCGCCTATTTATTTTCAAAAAATCTGACTTCAAACCTAACCCTAACATTAACCATACTGCTAACCTTATGCGAAAAAAAAAAATTATGTTCATGGATTTTTATGTTTCCAAGTTTGACTTTGTGGCTGTGGTAAGTAGCGAGAACTGGGGTTTGCTAGAAGTTATCCAACCAACGTTAGCTAGCTAAAAGTGTCTGCTACCAAGCTAAAAGTGTCCAAACCTGTCCAGGTAAAGATTTGTTTCTTCTTCTCCTTCAGAATCACCAACAATTGACGCCGACTCATTGTCGATATCAGAGAAGCAACTTGTCTCCATAACATGTGTGATAAATTTCCAATTAGTCAATATTTACATCTAGCTAGCCAACCACGTCGACGTTACTAGTTTGGATTAGTAACGGATGAGAGTAGCGCGCGAAAAGAGAAAAAGTGTGACTGCAGACTGTCTCTAGGGCGTTCCTGGTAGGCGTTCCTGGTAGACGTTCCTTGCCAAATTGGAGAAAAGTGGAAATACTTTTTTTTCTGCCACAAGAGGGCGTAGCAGACTGAGTAGTCTACAACAGTATCCCTTGTTTTCCCATGGCAGGAAAAAAGATTGCGCCAAATATAATATTAGGCCTACATTTGAAAAACTCTGAGATTGAGCCTGATTTGGCAATGGCCCTCACTCAGCCTCCAATCAAAACGAGTGGTCACCAAAAATATTTTATCTTAAAAGCAGTGTTTACCAAAACCATTCCGGTTTTAGAGAGGTGAAAGTCGTTGTTCCAGGCCAGCATAGCAGCCTACACCTTTCTACCTCAGGCTGGGAAGAGCTAAATAAATATCAGTTGAACCAGAGGTGTGTGTGTGCGTTCGTGCGTGCGCGCGTGCGTGCGTGTGTGTAATAAACCATCAGCCCATATTATATAATGTCTGTCACCTGCTCTCCTGAAGTTTTTTGACAGCTGCTTTCTTATTGAATGTTCTAATCTAATACATAACTCCTTAGCAACAGAGTCTGAGTGACAATACCACCAATTTATTGAGAAACTCCCATGAAAACTCAACTGAAATTAATAAAATAAGGCAAAACACTGGCAAATATTTATTTTGTTTAAATAAAATGTTACAATGCAGGTATAGTAGCCAACGTTTCCATGAATCGGACACAATTTACCTAATGCAAACGAACGAAACAAATATAGGTTTATATTTGCAGAAATAAATGAACAAATTATGTATCCGACTAGGTCCATAATGTCGGGTCGGAAAGGTTTCAAATCCGCGAAGATAGCACTGAAATACATAGGCTATAGGCTTTTTAAACATTCATTACTAATACATAATCTATTGTAGGGCTAAAAGTTTAAGTCTGAGAGGTTTGGGATCCTTGATCATTATGGCCTATATGCATTGTGAAGCGATTTAGATAAAAGTCTGTCGATGTGTCCTTGAGCAAGGCACTAAACCCTAATTTGCTCAAGGGGCACCTTACTACTATGGCTGACCATATAAAACAACACATTTCACTGCACTTATACATATATATATATATTATATATATATATATTTTAGATCGGAATAAACAAGGACTAAGCACTAGGCTACAGCAGGTCAAGGCTTTTTACACAGTTTTGACCTTGACATTTTCAAATAAAAAAATTCTTCAAAGTAATTAAAACGACTAATTTTAATGATTAACTTTAAACGAAAAACGTGTGCTCTTTCTTTGCATCACGTTTGAAATCAAAATGCCACACCAATTCAAATGGAACGTCCAATGATGCTGAATCGCACCGCCTGTAGCCACTGCCTGTTTCCTATTCCTCGCAGAAATTGGCCCGAGCGCCAGTGGTGAGATCACGCGTCCCCCCTCTGAACACGCCCCTACGGACCGTCGCCTTGGAAACGAGGCGTGCCCAAAGCGCTCGCGGAGCAAATCTCCGATTCGATTGGCTAATGTATCGGATGACGCATTCCCATGCCATCTCTCCACGCTCATACAGTAGGAAGCCTGCTCCCTGTTGTCTCAGCCCGAAAGCTGTCTCTCAAGCGAGCACGACCATTTGGGAGCTTGTGTGCATGTACATTATTTATTGTATCAATAAAAATATGCACACTGTATAGGCTAATCTGTACTCGGGCTCAAATTAATCTTCAGACAGAAACTGGGATTTAAAGCAAGGACGATCGGTTTTAAGCGAGGGTTGACTGGCTTTTAACTGCATCCATTTAGCTGTCTTTGAGACTTTTTGACACAGGTAAGCAGTCTCCGATCCTATTGAACCTGCTTGATATTTACACCTGTGTGGACTTGTGCCCAATATTTTCACAGGATAATTTTTTTCGCACCTATTTCTAAGGGTTGTTTTGCAAATTCTGGGATTGCACACACAGGCAGTCAGTGACATAGATATGGCTGCCATCTTCCTCTCTATTAGCAGTAGAGACATTATGTAACTAATATGTTAAAAACCTACCACCGGTATTACCGGTATCAGACGCCGCTATTACTAATCCTACAATATGTTTTGCAATACATGGTTTGTTGGTCAGAAAATGCATGCACCGACTACAACATTCAGATGGTTGAGGTTGTTCTCTGCGTTATCTTGCATTTGTAGCAGCGCGCGCACATCTCTTTAGAACGCTCGATCTAGTACCGAATCTGATACAGTTTTTTGTAGGATAGATAGAGTCGTCTCCTTGTAGCCCAGACTATACTATAGTATAACTACAGTAGACAGAGCCGTCTCCGTATAGCCCAGACTATACTATAGTATAACTACAGTAGACAGAGCCGTCTCCGTATAGCCCAGACTATACTATAGTATAACTACAGTAGACAGAGCCGTTTCCGTATAGCCTACTGTATTTGCTGTGGCTGGTGTTTCTTGCATTTTTAGTCAGTGATGATAGACAGCGACTGTTATCGCGCTGTCATGGTCGGATGATGTTTGAGTTGCATCCATGATGATGCCTATGATGAGGCCATTAGCGTCCCTTTCTTATTGGTTGATGCTGCCAGCCGGTGTCTAAGGTGTGCCTGCCGCTGACTCGTTCAGTCAACGTCATAAGTCACTCTGGTGAAACTTGCTGTAAACCTTATTATACATTATAATAATCTGTTTATTTTGGTTAATGCTGTGTTTTATAAACGTGTTGATCAAGGTTGTGATACTGTTTTATATGCGTAAAGGTTTAATTTGTCATTTTTCTGCTTTGAACTTCAACATATTGTTCAGTCATAGCTTCCGGAGAATTGCCTATTTTTTTAAACTGAATTTAAAGATGGAAAAGTATTTCCTAAATTCCTCTTGCATCATCAGAAAGTGTAGATAACTTAATCCCTGTCCTATCCTATCCTATGCATCATGACACCATACAGTCAGTACCCTATAGGTATATAGGCAGTGTATAGTACACTACACAAATTGTAAAGAAAGGTTTCGGTATATATGAGAATATTTGGTATAGTAAATAGAGTGACTGAAACTCAGCTGATGTTTTTTTTCGTGAACAAATGTCCAATCTATCCAGTCAGTGTGTGTGATTGAGATACTACATCAGATACAGTCTATTATTCTAGGACCAATAAAGGCTAATAATAATTAGCTAATATAGGCTACTGTATTTGACTTACTAAATGTCTTGTTCATGAGTAGACGGATTGGGAACTTGGAAAGTACCACAGTTTTGTGATTTTGACAAATGGGCTCGGTCTGGTCTCCACCCTGGTTTGAGTCAGTGTTTCTATATGGGTTACTCTACTCTCTACCTTCCAGGAAGTCTTCCTCCTCTGTTGGCTTTGTCATCGTCACCCCAGTACAAAGATGAAAGAGCACATCAGGCCAACTAATAGATGACTACCCTATAAAGTTGAAGGGACACTGCGCTCCAAAATTCAAAAAATACTAGCTGTTTTTCTGGTCATTTGTCAACATTGCTGTTGGTGTTTCTATCCTCTCAGGAACTTTACACATTTCGACACTAAGCTTTAGTACTGATAGTATTTGATCTCATACATAGGTTGCCACAAAACAAAATACTGCTCTTCTCTTCTAGGATGCCACTCTCTGTTGCCTCTGTCAGAGTTGGAGCTTCAGTCTTTCTTTTTGTCTTTTTCTAAAGCACATTCACCGTTCCCCAACCCCAGCCCCACCATGCTGACTGGTCTGTTCCGTATGCACGGCATGCTGGTGGCCTCCCACCCCTGGGAGGTGATCGTAGGCACTGTCACCCTCACCATCTGCATGATGTCCATGAACATGTTCACTGGCAACGCCCAGATCTGCGGCTGGAACTACGACTGCCCCAAAATGGAGGAGGTACGGAACCCGGATGGATGGACAGTACTGTGCTGGAGGGGATACCTAGTCAATTTCAAAAACCAAATGTATTCAACCAAAATGTGTCTTCCACATTTAACCCAACCCCTCTGAATCAGAGAGGTGTGTCTTCCACATTTAACCCAACCCCTCTGAATCAGAGAGGTGTGTCTTCCACATTTAACCCAACCCCTCTGAATCAGAGAGGTGTGTCTTCCACATTTAACCCAACCCCTCTGAATCAGAGAGGTGTGTCTTCCACATTTAACCCAACCCCTCTGAATCAGAGAGGTGTGTCTTCCACATTTAACCCAACCCCTCTGAATCAGAGAGGTGTGTCTTCCACATTTAACCCAACCCCTCTGAATCAGAGAGGTGTGTCTTCCACATTTAACCCAACCCCTCTGAATCAGAGAGGTGTGTCTTCCACATTTAACCCAACCCCTCTGAATCAGAGAGGTGTGTCTTCCACATTTAACCCAACCCCTCTGAATCAGAGAGGGGGGGGGGCTGCATTAATCAACATCATCGGCAGTTGTTGTTTGGGGTTAACTGCCTTGCTCAAGGGCAGAGCGGCAGATTTTTCCACCTTGCCAGCTCGAGCATTCTAACCAGCAACCTTTCAGTTACTGTCTGAATCGCTTTTAACCGATAGGCTACCTGCCGCCCCATAGAGCCATAGACTTATGTAAGAAGTGCGGTACAGGGTTAGGAAGGATGGATTTAAAAGGGTTGAGGCATAGAGGGGTAAAGGGTTGGGAGGAGGAGTGAAGGCCTTTGTCGTCTCGGCACCGTATCGGGACAGTCTTAGACTAGAGCTTGTAAGAACTATCGCGGCTACAAGGGCTCCTAGCAACCTAGCCTAGGGACCTATACTGTAGTGTACACTTTCACCGGGTTACCATATATGGTTTGGAGGGTACGTACACACTACTCGTCATTGAGTACAAGTAGGACACCTAACAAAAGGTAGCTTGTTCACGGTACATGAGAAAACCATTTTAACTTGAGTCAAATACCTTTTATTTAAAGTGCATTTTTCATGGGTCACACGTTTTACACGTCCATCAACTTGTCTATTTTACAACACATAGTAGTTAGGCCAACTTTCTGTTCATTGTACTTTTAGTTCCTTCAGTTAATCATCATCGTTTCCTTTAGGGACTTTTATGATGAACTTACTTCATTGATTATGTTGTCTCTGCCTCGCTTCCAGCTGGTTCTAAGCAGTGACATCATCATTCTGACCATCACACGGTGCATAGCCATCGTGTACATCTACTTCCAGTTCCAGAATCTACGGCAACTAGGTTCCAAATATATTCTTGGTGAGCATTTACTGTAAAAAAAATCCTGTAAATATACTGTAAAATACACAGTCAAATGAATCTTGTAAGTGACATAAAATATATTCTTGGTGAGCATTTGTTTGTACTGTAAATATTCTGTAAAGATACTGTAAATATTCTGTAAAGAGACTGTAAATATTCTGTAAAGAGACTGTAAATATTCTGTAAAGAGACTGTAAATACTATGTCCTGTGAACTTTACACTTACACTTTAAAGTAATGTAAATGTAGCGTGTTAATCTAAAGTGAAATATATTACAATATCAAAATATATTCTAGGCAAGCGTCGTCATTCAGGGCAAGCAATATTCAGTTAAATATACAGCATTATAAACCGGTCGTTCAAGCCCTAGATGCTGACTGGCTGAAAGCCGTGTTATATGAGACAATATACCACAGGTATGACACAAAACGACTTGTTTACTGTTCTAATTACAATGGTAACCTGTTTATAATAGCAATTAGGCAACTCGGGGGTTTGTGGTATGTGGCCAATATATCACGGCTAAGGCCTGTGTCCAGGCACTCCGCGTTGCAGAGTGTGACACACCCCCTCAGGCCTTATTACTTAAATATATACTGTCAATTTAAATCTAACCAGTTGCACTTCTTACCATATATCATCTTTGTTTTTAGGCATCGCTGGACTATTCACCATATTCTCCAGCTTCGTATTCAGTACTGTCGTGATTCACTTCCTGGATAAAGAACTCACTGGCCTCAAGTATGTAAACCCAAGAGAACAGTACAAAAACACAATGTTTCTGTCAATATTGATGTCCTATGTTGACTGTTCCCAAGCATGCACACATTGCTCCGGGTTTCGACACGGTTGCAGTAGGCTACATACTGGTTTTCTGTGAATGTATGAACACAGCAGTGTGAGTCGCGTTGGATAAAAACACATCTGATAAATGGTTTATGTTATAAGATATGTTAATACACTCTGAGCCTCAATTTTCCTCTTAAGTATTTGGATTAGTTGGCCTACTGTAATATCACCAAGAGGTCTAATTACTATAGAGGAGAGACAGAGAGAGGGTTTCCTGTTGACGTCTACTGTTGTGCTCCAGTTCAGTACCACTGTAGCTCTTCAGAAAACGTTTGAGTCTCACACACACTGTCGTCCATGTTGTTCTCCAGTTCAGTACCACTGTAGCTCTTCAGAAAACGTTTGAGTCTCACACACGCTGTCGTCCATGTTGTTCTCCAGTTCAGTACCACTGTAGCTCTTCAGAAAACGTTTGAGTCTCACACACACTGTCGTCCATGTTGTTCTCCAGTTCAGTACCACTGTAGCTCTTCAGAAAACGTTTGAGTCTCACACACACTGTCGTCCATGTTGTTCTCCAGTTCAGTACCACTGTAGCTCTTCAGAAAACGTTTGAGTCTCACACATACTGTCGTCCATGTTGTTCTCCAGTTCAGTACCACTGTAGCTCTTCAGAAAACGTTTGAGTCTCACACACACTGTCGTCCATGTTGTTCTCCAGTTCAGTACCACTGTAGCTCTTCAGAAAACGTTTGAGTCTCACACACACTGTCGTCCATGTTGTTCTCCAGTTCAGTACCACTGTAGCTCTTCAGAAAACGTTTGAGTCTCACACATACTGTCGTCCATGTTGTTCTCCAGTTCAGTACCACTGTAGCTCTTCAGAAAACGTTTGAGTCTCACACATACTGTCGTCCATGTTGTTCTCCAGTTCAGTACCACTGTAGCTCTTCAGAAAACGTTTGAGTCTCACACACACTGTCGTCCATGTTGTTCTCCAGTTCAGTACCACTGTAGCTCTTCAGAAAACGTTTGAGTCTCACACACACTGTCGTCCATGTTGTTCTCCAGCGAGGCCTTACCTTTCTTCCTGCTTCTGATCGACCTCTCCAAGGCATGCGCTCTCGCCAAGTACGCACTCAGCTCTAACTCACAGGTACGTGTCGCGTCATACTCCCGTGGGAACACATCAGTAGTAATACACAGCACGTTATTCTGTTATTATACAGCTGTTATAGGCTTCACAGCACGTTATTCTGTTATTATACAGCTGTTATAGGCTTTTTCAACACGTTGTGTTTCTGTGATAGCGGACACTCTGTAGTAGTGGCCCGTGTTGAAAAGGCTTTAAAAAGGTTTCCTTAAATACGTTTTGATAAATGTATTAATTGATTGATCACCTGTGTAACAGGACGAGGTGCGCGACAACATCGCCCGCGGCATGGCCGTCCTGGGGCCCACCTTCACTCTGGATGCTCTGGTGGAATGCCTGGTGATCGGGGTGGGCACCATGTCAGGTATGGAAGGGAGCATGGAGCACCAGAGTCCACATATATAATTATAAGTAATTTAGACCAGAGTTGGCTGTACAGGGAATATGATATTATTTTGGATGCAGTATTCCAGGTTTGATTGGTTGATGGACTGATTGATCTTCCAGGTGTACGACAGTTGGAGATCATGTGTTGTTTTGGCTGCATGTCTGTCCTGGCCAACTACTTTGTCTTCATGACGTTCTTCCCTGCCTGCGTCTCCCTGGTCTTAGAGGTAAGGGTTAACACACACACACACACACACACACATCCACAGACACACACACACATCCACAGACACACACACACACACATATCTAAACCCAGACACACACGCATCCACAAACACACACACACACACACACATCCACAAACACACACCCACACACATCCACAAACACACATCCACAAACACACACACACACACACATCCACAAACACATTCACACACATCCACACACACACACCCACACACATCCACAAACACACACACACACATCCACAAACACACACATTCACACACATCCACACCCACACACATCCACAAACACACACACACACACACCCACACACATCCACAAACACACACATCCACACATCCACAAACACACACATTCACACACGTCCACACACACTCACCCACACACATCCACTAACACACACACACACACACACATCCACACACACGCGTCAAATGAAATAGGTGTAAAACGAGAGATGTAGATGTGTAAGGAGAGGAGAGCCATAGCATGAGGAGAAATCTAGACTAAATGCCTTTAAGCAACATGATGAGACAGACACTAAATGCCTTTAAATGAGACAAACACTAAATGCCTTTAAATGAGACAAACACTAAATGCCTTTAAGCAACACTGAGACAGTCTCAGTGCCTATGACAGGTTGTGTGTGTGTGTGTGTGTGTGTGTGTGTGTGTGTGTATATTCTGATCTGTGTGTGTTCTCTCTTCAGCTGTCCAGGGAGAGTCAGGAGGGTCACCCCATCTGGCAGCTGAGCCACTTCTCCCGCGTGATGGAGGAAGAGGAGGATCACAAGCCCAACCCTGTCACCCAGAGAGTCAAGATGATCATGGTAAGACTACACCGGTGTGTGTGCGTGTGTTGTGGTGTGTGTGTGTATATGGTGTGTGTGTGTTGTGGTGTGTGTGTGTTGTGGTGTGTGTGTGTGTGTGTTGTGGTGTGTGTGTGTGTGTGTGTGTGTTTTAACGTTGCTGTTTGCTCTCCAGTCTCTGGGCCTGGTAATGGTGCACGCCCACAGCCGTTGGATCGCCGACCCTCTCTCCCTCAACTCCAACCTGGACGTCTCCCAGGTGAGCTCCATGTCCCTGGACAACCATTTACCCAAGAGGATCGACCCCGAGAGACCCCTCTGGCAGTTCTACATGTCAAGGTGAGTTCTACCTGGAATTCTAATTTGCTTCTGGAACTGACGAAGTTGAAATGGAATTGATTCCACCCCTGGACTGTGACTCGACCAATCCAGTCTCACCAGTGAAATATAAACATATGTGACATTTTATTAAAGTACAATCCATATTCTCTTCTGTTATTTCATCTGTTGTTTTATTGTCGTTCTCCGTCCGTTGTGTCCCCAGGTTGGTCAGCATGGACATAGAGCAGGTGATCTGTCTGGGTCTGGCCCTGCTGCTGGCCGTCAAGTACATCTTCTTTGAACAAGTCGAGCTGGAGTCCACCCTGTCTCTGAAGAGCCCCCTGTCCCAAGGGCCCGACCGTGCCCCCCGCTGGAGCGCAGACCAGTGCTGCAGGAAGGAGGTTGCCCCCCCCCACCCCCCCAGGTCCCCCCTCAGGACCGCCACCCCCACACCCCCCGCCCTGGCTGAGGCCACCAAGGAGGAGAGAGGTACGGCAGGGAGGAACAAGACGTGTTGTACAGTGGTGTTATGGTGGTCTGGAAAGGACTGTGAGAAATGCAGTCGTATTAGCTGGTAGCGTTGCTAACATACAGAAATAGATGGAGGTAGTCAGTCCTTTTTAACTAATGCAGTTGATTGGGGACGATAACATGAACATGTATTGGGGTTGACATCTATACAAACATTATACTCCGGTTTCAACCTCAACATTGTGTGAAATACACATAGAAACAGTAGCCTAAAAGTAGGCTTATTCTGCTGGAGTGCAATGAGGAGATTCAGGATCTTTCCCCCAGCCGTTTCCATGACATTTCCATTGTTCTGGTCGAGTTCCACTGCGTCAATACATTCCTTACGGTGCTGTCTAGCTCTAGAATAGATCTCAACAAGGTGCAACTCTCTCAGCCTCTGGGGCTTTGCTCTGAACTCGTTGGTTAACTTAATTATCGTTCCTTTCCGTCCCTCTTTCCCCCTCCTCCCCTCTCTCTCCTCCCTTCTCCCTCCTCCTCCCCTCTCTCTCCTCCTCCCCACCCTAGCCGAGGTGATCCGGCCGCTGCCTGCCCCGACCACCGAACCCCAGCCCACCTTCCGTCTGGGCTCTATGGAAGAGGAGAGGGAGAGCCAGGCTGAGTGCCCCAGAGCAGAACCCTCTCAGCCCAGCCTACCCTCAGACCCCAGACCATTGGAGGAGTGCCTGACCATCCTGAAAAACCCTGAGGTATGGAGGGATGCACACTTACATAGCTCCACATGCACACTCACACACCGTTTACAACCAGGGCTATGGTCAATTACAGTGCAGAATGGACTGTATTACATACGATAAGTCACTCTGGATAAGATGGACTAAAATGTAATGTAATGAAATGCAGAACTGATCCCCTGTTTCACAATGTCAATCCAACGACTGTTTCCATGGTGTGGACCTGTAGGAGTATTGTATGTCGGTGCAGTAATAACCCCTTGCTACGGTCTATGGGTTTAACTATATCCCTAATGAGCTTAACTCACTTTACTCATTCACTTAGGCTGAACCTATTAGAGCAGGACAGTAATAGAGGACGGACATTCAGTGAATCCATCGTCTGATCGTCACCTGATCTACCTGTGACCCAGTGGAGGCTCGTGGGGAGAGAACATAGAGGCCAAGTTCCTTTACAGCCATTACAATGAGCCCGTCCTCCTATTTTAAAGTTGTGGGGGGCAATGAGGAGATTTGGGATGTTTCCCACACAGTATCTTTAGCCCACTTGTTTCCATGGCATTTCCATTGTTTTGGACCTCTTTACCACATCTATCAGAGGTAGATCAGGTGACCGTCAGACGATGGGTCACAGGTAGATCAGGTGACCATCAGATGATAGGTCACAGGTAGATCAGGTGACCGTCAGACGATGGGTCACAGGTAGATCAGGTGACCGTCAGATGATAGGTCACAGGTAGATCAGGTGCCGTCAGACGATAGGTCACAGGTAGATCAGGTGACCATCAGATGATAGGTCACAGGTAGATCAGGTGACCGTCAGACGATAGGTCACAGGTAGATCAGGTGACTTTAGCTACATGTGCTGTAATGTTTGTTACCCAGAAGTTTAAAAAAGTTGTCACTTTTCATGTGAATCTGTCCACGAGAGGTTACATGTACTGTAACTTTAAATGTTTGCAGAAAGACTACCTCGA
This sequence comes from Oncorhynchus mykiss, assembly GCF_013265735.2. Lineage (NCBI taxonomy): Eukaryota > Metazoa > Chordata > Actinopteri > Salmoniformes > Salmonidae > Oncorhynchus > Oncorhynchus mykiss. Next base: position 77,072,212 of record NC_048575.1, on the reverse strand, counting down.
CACTTAGCCTGGGTTTATGAATAATTGTGATATTTCAATGTTATTACATACATTTCTTATCACCAAGATCCATTGCATTGTGTAATACTCGAGACTGTTTGAAAAGTGCTTTACACATGCATTTCATTGGGTTTCATTGCACACTGCTGTACACAGAATGTGTGTTTTGAGTTGACAAAGTCTCTGTGCATCCTCCACAGATGGGAGCCCGATTCCTGAGCGATGATGAGGTGGTGGTTCTGGTCAACTCTAAACACATCCCTTCCTACAAGCTGGAGGCCATGATGGAGAGACCAGAGAGAGGGGTATCCATCCGTAGACACATGATCTCCTCCAAGCTCCCCAACTCCTCCGCCCTCTCCTCTCTGCCCTACCTAGACTACGACTACTCTAAGGTGAGGATTTCTAGGCTTTTGGTTGAAGTTGTTGTGTGATTGATACAGAATGTCCTCCCAAAGGGCATTAAAACATCAATGCTTGATGCACAAAACAGTAATTCAGTTCTTTGTTTTTATTTGCATAACCACCTCTGTGGTTGATGGAAACTGAAAAACAATCTTTGTTGATGTTTTGGTTGCCAGGTGATGGGGACCTGCTGTGAGAATGTGATTGGATACATGCCCATACCGGTAGGCGTGGCCGGGCCTCTTCACCTCGATGGGAAGCAGTTCCAGGTCCCCATGGCGACCACAGAAGGCTGCCTGGTGGCTAGCACCAACCGGGGCTGTCGTGCTATCTCCGTAAGTTACAGTGTTATATACTGTAATACAGCATACTGCATTAGACAATGGTAGAATCACTGTACTGTATACCAGTAACTACATATGGAAGTATATATTAAACAGTACTACTAGGAACAATTCAGTGAAGTAGCTGTATCCATTCTATGACCACCCTGACCTTTCCTTAACCTTTGCCCCCTCTCCTCTCCCCCAGTTGGGTGGCGGTGCCAGCAGTCGTATCCTGGCGGACGGGATGACCCGGGGTCCTGTGATTAGGTGCCCGTCGGCCTGCCTGGCTGCAGAGGTCAAGGGCTGGCTGGAGAGCACCGACGGATTCCAGGCCATCAAGGACGCCTTCGACCACACCAGCAGGTCAGAGGTCAAACTGTCTGGAATAAAATATACTTTAGATTTAGGGGATATTGAGTAGGAGTGCCTCAGTTATAGTCTCAGTTATAGAAATAGAATGTAGGTGGAGTCTGTTCTATAGAATGTAGGTGGAGTCTGTTATATAGAATGTGGGTGGAGTCTGTTCTATAGAATGTAGATGGAGTCTGTTATATAGAATGTAGATGGAGTCTATTATATAGAATGCAGATGGAGTCTGTTATATAGAATGTAGGTGGAGTCTATTATATAGAATGTGGGTGGAGTCTGTTATATAGAATGTGGGTGGAGTCTGTTCTATAGAATGTAGATGGAGTCTGTTATATAGAATGTGGGTGGAGTCTGTTCTATAGAATGTAGGTGGAGTCTATTATATAGAATGCAGATGGAGTCTGTTATATAGAATGTGGGTGGAGTCTGTTATATAGAATGTGGGTGGAGTCTGTTACATAGAATGTGGGTGTAGTCTGTTCTATAGAATGTGGGTGTAGTCTGTTCTATAGAAATCAAATCAAATCAAATTTTATTTGTCACATACACATGGTTAGCAGATGTTAATGCGAGTGTAGCGAAATGCTTGTGCTTCTAGTTCCGACAATGCAGTAATAACAAGTAATCTAACTAACAATTCCAAAACTACTGTCTTGTACACAGTGTAAGGGGAAAAAGAATATGTACATAAGGATATATGAATGAGTGATGGTACAGAGCAGCATAGGCAAGATACAGTAGATGGTATCGGGTACAGTATGTACAAATGAGATGAGTATGTAAACAAAGTGGCATAGTATAGTATAAAGTGGCTAGTGATACATGTATTACATAAGGATACCGTCGATGATATAGAGTACAGTATATACGTATGCATATGAGATGAATAATGTAGGGTAAGTAACATTTATATAAGGTAGCATTGTTTAAAGTGGCTAGTGATATATTTACATCATGCCCCATCAATTCCCATTATTAAAGTGGCTGGAGTTGAGTCAGTGTCAGTGTGTTGGCAGCAGCCACTCAGTGTTAGTGGTGGCTGTTTAACAGTCTGATGGCCTTGAGATAGAAGCTGTTTTTCAGTCTCTCGGTCCCAGCTTTGATGCACCTGTACTGACCTCGCCTTCTGGATGATAGCGGGGTGAACAGGCAGTGGCTCGGGTGGTTGATGTCCTTGATGATCTTTATGGCCTTCCTGTGACATCGGGTGGTGTAGGTGTCCTGGAGGGCAGGTAGTTTGCCCCCGGTGATGCGTTGTGCAGACCTCACTACCCTCTGGAGAGCCTTACGGTTGAGGGCGGTGCAGTTGCCATACCAGGCGGTGATACAGCCCGCCAGGATGCTCTCGATTGTGCATCTGTAGAAGTTTGTGAGTGCTTTTGGTGACAAGCCGAATTTCTTCAGCCTCCTGAGGTTGAAGAGGCGCTGCTGCGCCTTCTTCACGATGCTGTCTGTGTGAGTGGACCAATTCAGTTTGTCTGTGATGTGTATGCCGAGGAACTTAAAACTTGCTACCCTCTCCACTACTGTTCCATCGATGTGGATAGGGGGGTGTTCCCTCTGCTGTTTCCTGAAGTCCACAATCATCTCCTTAGTTTTGTTGACGTTGAGTGTGAGGTTGTTTTCCTGACACCACACTCCGAGGGCCCTCACCTCCTCCCTGTAGGCCGTCTCATCGTTGTTGGTAATCAAGCCTACCACTGTTGTGTCGTCCGCAAACTTGATGATTGAGTTGGAGGCGTGCGTGGCCACGCAGTCGTGGGTGAACAGGGAGTACAGGAGAGGGCTCAGAACGCAACCTTGTGGGGCCCCAGTGTTGAGGATCAGCGGGGAGGAGATGTTGTTGCCTACCCTCACCACCTGGGGGCGGCCCGTCAGGAAGTCCAGTACCCAGTTGCACAGGGCGGGGTCGAGACCCAGGGTCTCGAGCTTGATGACGAGCTTGGAGGGTACTATGGTGTTGAATGCCGAGCTGTAGTCGATGAACAGCATTCTCACATAGGTATTCCTCTTGTCCAGATGGGTTAGGGCAGTGTGCAGTGTGGTTGAGATTGCATCGTCTGTAGACCTATTTGGGCGGTAAGCAAATTGGGGTGGGTCTAGGGTGTCAGGTAGGGTGGAGGTGATATGGTAGAATGTGGGTGAAGTCTGTTATATAGAAATATATATATGACAGGAACATAATTATTTTATAGATCGGTCCACTCTATATGTTCTATTTCTATGGTCAACATTTGAAAACAGTTGTGAAGAGAGAAGACTGATGGCCTCGTCTTTTGGTTGTGTTTCCAGGTTTGCTCGTCTGCAGAAGCTCATGATTGGTCTCGCTGGTAGAAACCTTTACATCCGTTTCCAGTCCAGAACAGGAGACGCCATGGGAATGAACATGATCTCTAAGGTGTGTGTGCGTGCGTACTGCGAGCGAATGTGTGTGTTAGACATGTAATGTGTGTGACTATCATGTAATGTGTGTGACTATCATGTGATGTGTGTGACTATCATGTGTCATGTTAATTAGCTGGTTATTGTCTCCCGGTGTGTGTTGTTCTGTATATGTCCTGTGTGTGTGTGTCTCTGTTTGTGTGTGTGTGTGTGTGTGTGTGTGTGTGTGTGTGTGTGTGTGTTGCTCTGTATATGTCCTGTGTGTGTGTGTTGCTCTGTATATGTTGTGTGTGTGTGTGTGTGTGTGTGTGTGTGTTGCTCTATATATGTCCTGTGTGTGTGTGTTGCTCTGTATATGTTGTGTGTGTGTGTGTGTCCTGTGCGTGTGTTGCTCTGGGTGTAACCAGCATTGTGTGTCTATCTCGTCAGGGAACAGAGCAGGCTCTGGCCAGGTTACAGGAGCAGTACCCTGAGCTGGTGGTTCTGGCAGTCAGTGGGAACTACTGCACCGACAAGAAGCCTGCAGCCATCAACTGGATCGAGGGTCGGGGAAAGTCTGCTGTGTGCGAGGCCACCATCCCAGCTAAAGTGGTCAGAGAGGTACACCACTTTATACAGTTGAAGCTTAGTATCTTCTGTTTGTTTTGGTTTTTTTTTCATTCAAAATGTCGTATTGATCGTCATTCCAGACCTAGGTCAAGTACATATGTCGTATTGATCGTCATTCCAGACCTAGGTCAAGTACATATGTCGTATTGATCGTCATTCCAGACCTAGGTCAAGTACATATGTCGTATTGATCGTCATTCCAGACCTAGGTCAAGTACATATGTCATATTGATCGTCATTCCAGACCTAGGTCAAGTACATATGTCGTATTGATCGTCATTCCAGACCTAGGTCAAGTACATATGTCATATTGATCGTCATTCCAGACCTAGGTCAAGTACATATGTCGTATTGATTGTCATTCCAGACCTAGGTCAAGTACATATGTCATATTGATCATCATTCCAGACCTAGGTCAAGTACATATGTCGTATTGATCGTCATTCCAGACCTAGGTCAAGTACATATGTCGTATTGATTGTCATTCCAGACCTAGGTCAAGTACATATGTCGTATTGATTGTCATTCCAGACCTAGGTCAAGTACATATGTCGTATTGATCGTCATTCCAGACCTAGGTCAAGTACATATGTCGTATTGATCGTCATTCCAGACCTAGGTCAAGTACATATGTCGTATTGATCGTCATTCCAGACCTAGGTCAAGTACATATGTCGTATTGATCGTCATTCCAGACCTAGGTCAAGTACATATGTCGTATTGATCGTCATTCCAGACCTAGGTCAAGTACATATGTCGTATTGATCGTCATTCCAGACCTAGGTCAAGTACATATGTCGTATTGATCGTCATTCCAGACCTAGGTCAAGTACATATGTCGTATTGATCGTCATTCCAGACCTAGGTCAAGTACATATGTCGTATTGATCGTCATTCCAGACCTAGGTCAAGTACATATGTCGTATTGATCGTCATTCCAGACCTAGGTCAAGTACATATGTCGTATTGATCGTCATTCCAGACCTAGGTCAAGTACATATGTCGTATTGATCATCATTCCAGACCTAGGTCAAGTACATATGTCGTATTGATCGTCATTCCAGACCTAGGTCAAGTACATATGTCATATTGATCATCATTCCAGACCTAGGTCAAGTACATATGTCGTATTGATCGTCATTCCAGACCTAGGTCAAGTACATATGTCATATTGATCATCATTCCAGACCTAGGTCAAGTACATATGTCGTATTGATCGTCATTCCAGACCTAGGTCAAGTACATATGTCGTATTGATCGTCATTCCAGACCTAGGTCAAGTACATATGTCGTATTGATCGTCATTCCAGACCTAGGTCAAGTACATATGTCGTATTGATCGTCATTCCAGACCTAGGTCAAGTACATATGTCGTATTGATCGTCATTCCAGACCTAGGTCAAGTACATATGTCATATTGATCGTCATTCCAGACCTAGGTCAAGTACATATGTCATATTGATCGTCATTCCAGACCTAGGTCAAGTACATATGTCGTATTGATCGTCATTCCAGACCTAGGTCAAGTACATATGTCGTATTGATCGTCATTCCAGACCTAGGTCAAGTACATATGTCGTATTGAAAGTATTTGAGGTGTGCTTAATTTAGCTAAGGGTTTGCACTCTATGGGCAATTCCATTGGTTCTGTTGAACCAGTCAAACTGCATCAAACAAAGCTCAAATATTTAACATTATGTATTTGACCCATGTCCATGCACCATATTTCTATGTCCGAGCCGATCTATGCACCATGTGTCTATGTCCGAGCCGATCTATGCACCATGTGTCTATGTCCGAGCCGATCTATGCACCATGTGTCTATGTCCGAGCCGATCTATGCACCATGTGTCTATGTCTGAGCCGATCTATGCACCATGTGTCTATGTCTGAGCCGATCTATGCACCATATTTCTATGTCCGAGACGATCTATGCTTTGTGTTTCTATGTCTTGAGTGTATTTTCCCTGTCTATCTACCAGGTGTTGAAGACCAGCACTGAAGCCCTGGTAGATGTCAACATTAACAAGAACCTAGTAGGATCCGCCATGGCTGGAAGCATCGGTGGCTACAATGCCCACGCAGCCAACCTAGTGGCGGCCATCTACATTGCCTGTGGACAGGTAAGAGAAGAGCAGGACCTGTCTTTTCAAACGGGGATAGTTTAGCTTCATCGGATGATAAATGTTTCAAGTAGGAAGAATTGTACATGTATTTTGTCACATAGTGTTCATGGAGATATTAACATAGTTTTTTAGTCCTGAACTAAGAAGCTATGTTTAATGTGTTAGGACGAGGCTAAATCTGGGTCCAGGAAACCTACCCTATAAATGCTTTTAAATCCAGGAATATGTGTAATCTGGGTCCAGGAAACAAGTCCATAATGTAACAAACTTTTAGTCGGGGCACTAACCGAGCCACCTGTCTCCTTTAGGACCCAGCCCAGACGGTGGGCAGCAGTAACTGCATCACTCTGATGGAGACGTCAGGGCCTACAGGAGAAGACCTCTACATCAGCTGTACCATGCCCTCCATAGAGCTGGGTACCGTCGGAGGAGGAACCATCCTGGCACCACAGCAAGCCTGTCTACAGGTAGGAACACACACACACAACAGTATCTAGACTAGACTACAATATTATATAGATTGGAATATTAATGTATTGTGTACATGAGTCTTTCATTCCATAAAATAACCTCATAGCAAATATACAGTTATCTATGAATAATGTGTGAAACATTAAACGCTCTACATAAATACACACACACACAGTAAATAGTGGTGTCTGCTGCAGAAGATCACTGTCCAATCAGTAAATAGTTGTCTGCTGCAGAAGATCACTGTCCAATCAGTAAATAGTTGTGTCTGCTGCAGAAGATCACTGTCCAATCAGTAAATAGTTGTGTCTGCTGCAGAAGATCACTGTCCAATCAGTAAATAGTTGTCTGCTGCAGAAGATCACTGTCCAATCAGTAAATAGTTGTCTGCTGCAGAAGATCACTGTCCAATCAGTAAATAGTTGTCTGCTGCAGAAGATCACTGTCCAATCAGTAAATAGTGGTGTCTGCTGCAGAAGATCACTGTCCAATCAGTAAATAGTGGTGTCTGCTGCAGAAGATCACTGTCCAATCAGTAAATAGTGGTGTCTGCTGCAGAAGGTCACTGTCCAATCAGTAAATAGTTGTCTGCTGCAGAAGATCACTGTCCAATCAGTAAATAGTTGTGTCTGCTGCAGAAGATCACTGTCCAATCAGTAAATAGTTGTCTGCTGCAGAAGATCACTGTCCAATCAGTAAATAGTGGTGTCTGCTGCAGAAGGTCACTGTCCAATCAGTAAATAGTTGTCTGCTGCAGAAGATCACTGTCCAATCAGTAAATAGTTGTCTGCTGCAGAAGATCACTGTCCAATCAGTAAATAGTTGTGTCTGCTGCAGAAGATCACTGTCCAATCAGTAAATAGTTGTCTGCTGCAGAAGATCACTGTCCAATCAGTAAATAGTTGTCTGCTGCAGAAGGTCACTGTCCAATCAGTAAATAGTTGTCTGCTGCAGAAGATCACTGTCCAATCAGTAAATAGTTGTCTGCTGCAGAAGATCACTGTCCAATCAGTAAATAGTTGTCTGCTGCAGAAGATCACTGTCCAATCAGTAAATAGTTGTCTGCTGCAGAAGATCACTGTCCAATCAGTAAATAGTTGTCTGCTGCAGAAGGTCACTGTCCAATCAGTAAATAGTTGTCTGCTGCAGAAGATCACTGTCCAATCAGTAAATAGTTGTCTGCTGCAGAAGATCACTGTCCAATCAGTAAATAGTTGTGTCTGCTGCAGAAGATCACTGTCCAATCAGTAAATAGTTGTCTGCTGCAGAAGATCACTGTCCAATCAGTAAATAGTTGTCTGCTGCAGAAGGTCACTGTCCAATCAGTAAATAGTTGTCTGCTGCAGAAGATCACTGTCCAATCAGTAAATAGTTGTCTGCTGCAGAAGATCACTGTCCAATCAGTAAATAGTTGTCTGCTGCAGAAGATCACTGTCCAATCAGTAAATAGTTGTCTGCTGCAGAAGGTCACTGTCCAATCAGTAAATAGTTGTCTGCTGCAGAAGATCACTGTCCAATCAGTAAATAGTTGTCTGCTGCAGATGATCACTGTCCAATCAGTAAATAGTTGTCTGCTGCAGAAGATCACTGTCCAATCAGTAAATAGTTGTCTGCTGCAGAAGGTCACTGTCCAATCAGTAAATAGTTGTGTCTGCTGCAGAAGATCACTGTCCAATCAGTAAATAGTTGTCTGCTGCAGAAGGTCACTGTCCAATCAGTAAATAGTTGTCTGCTGCAGAAGATCACTGTCCAATCAGTAAATAGTTGTCTGCTGCAGAAGATCACTGTCCAATCAGTAAATAGTTGTCTGCTGCAGAAGGTCACTGTCCAATCAGTAAATAGTTGTGTCTGCTGCAGAAGATCACTGTCCAATCAGTAAATAGTTGTCTGCTGCAGAAGATCACTGTCCAATCAGTAAATAGTTGTCTGCTGCAGAAGATTACTGTCCAATCAGTAAATAGTTGTCTGCTGCAGAAGATCACTGTCCAATCAGTAAATAGTTGTCTGCTGCAGAAGATCACTGTCCAATCAGTAAATAGTTGTCTGCTGCAGAAGATCACTGTCCAATCAGTAAATAGTTGTCTGCTGCAGAAGGTCACTGTCCAATCAGTAAATAGTTGTGTCTGCTGCAGAAGATCACTGTCCAATCAGTAAATAGTTGTCTGCTGCAGAAGATCACTGTCCAATCAGTAAATAGTTGTGTCTGCTGCAGAAGATCACTTTCCACACAGTGAGTGTGAGATGGTTGGCCTGCCCCCAATGTCTTCATGTGATTCCACTCCCACTGTGTTCCTGTAGATGCTGGGCGTGCAAGGTGCTAGTCAGGAGTGCCCTGGGGAGAACGCCAGACAGCTGGCCAGGGTGGTGTGTGGCACGGTGTTGGCCGGTGAGCTGTCTCTCATGGCTGCCCTCGCCGCCGGGCACCTCGTCAAGAGTCACATGACCCACAACAGGTGAGGGTTTGGGATAGTGTGATGAGTGGTGGAATATTTGTGAAAAGTCTGTGGAGATGGTTTAAATGGAAGTAGATAAAAGTGTGTCAGATCTCCTCTACAGGGCAATCGGAAAGTATTCTGACCCCTTGACCTTTTCCCACATTTTGTTACGTTACAGCCTTATTCTAAAACATATTAAATCGTTTTTTCTCCCCTCATCAATCTGCACACAATACCCCATAATGACAATGCAAAAACATAAATAGAAACTTTTGCAAATGTATAAAATAAAAAAAACTGAACTGAAATCACATTTACATAAGTATTCAGACCCTTTACTCACCTTTGGCAGCGATTACAGCATTGAGTCTTCTTGGGTACGACGCTACAAGCTTGGCACACCTGTATTTGGGGAGTTTCTCCTATTCTTCTCTGCAGATCCTCTCAACCTCATTATGGGGTATTGTGTGTAGATTCATTTAATACATTTTAGAAGAAGACAAAACAAACTAACGTAACAGAATATGGAGAAAGTGAAGGGGTCTGAATACTTTCCGAATGCACTATAGCTTAAATTTATCAATACTTTCTGTCACGTTTATTATGTCGTGGGTGTTCGTTATTTTCTACAGGTCCAAGGTAAACCTGCAGGAAACAACCTCAGGCGCCTGTACCAAGAAAGCATCTTGAGATGTTATGGATCATCATGGTTCTCTGGGTGTTGGGGTATAGAGAGGAGAGGTGAGAGGGAGCCCTTCCCTGGGACCAACCCAACAGAACCGAGGACTTCTCTTCCCAGCACAATAGCAGGGCTAAGACCCAAATGGCACCCTGTTCACATTTATAGGGCTCTAGTCAAAAGAAGGACACTATAAAGGAAATAGGATGCCATTTTGGACATACCCAAGAACAAGGAGCATCATGTCTGGACAGAAACACCGATACATATTGCATATTTAACACTATTTCATTGTGTTTTAAAAAAAACAAACATACTGTGGTCATTCAATGTGTTTTCCTCCTCTAACATCAGTGTACTTATCATCATGCCTCATTGTGCTGGAAAGTGGAAACACAACGTCTGAAATCAGACAGATTTTCTCTATCTGGAGTATTTTTGTATCGTGAATGAACTTTTTATTTTTTATTTTAAAGCAGTTGACTATGAAGACTTACTCATCATGTACATGTTAGCACCGGGCGTTGTTGTTTATTATGCTTGGGTTGAAGGTTCAATGCCGAAGCAGTTTACTGGGTAACTAAGAGTTGAGTTTAGCCACAGCAGAACTGTGACACAACGGTGTGGAGTTCTGTTAGCCTGGTCCCAGATCTGTTTGTGCTCTTGTCTTACTGTATTGTCATTGCCAAGCCACACATGTTTAGCATGACAATTCCATACGGAGTCGGCAAGAGAACAGAATCGGACTGGCACCCAGGCTAGAGTTCTGTACTGTAACATAACTCTAATTATAGATTGGCGAATGTCTTCAAAGAAACAAGGACATTCAACGAAAGCTGGAGATTGTAAATGTGAAAAAGTATACCCAAACGTCTTGATTAATGTACTTGCAAATTGTTTTAATTGCCAAATACAACCTTCATAACCTAGAAAAAGTAATTCCCTAAAAACAAAGCTTTAGCCTGTTTCTCTTATAAGAACTTGAGTTGTAAACGGTTTGTAATGCTAGGGAGAACATGTAAAGAGACATTTACCACTTGTTAAAGGTTCGAGAGACACTGGTGTGTATGCAGATGAAGGTGCTATAATAAGCTATGACGTTGGCTTGAGTGGGTAGAGAGTTGTTACTGTGGAAAAGAACAGTGTGAACAAGTGGAACTGACTGTACACGCAAGACAACTAACCGGTTTGGCTTCAAATGTCTGCCACTCAGAAAAATGGATGCCGCCTCCTGTGTAACAAGCGAACGTATGTACACTATATTCTGTTTCAAACCCCATGTATCTGGATGGTCAGAAACGGCTGTTTCAAACCCCATGTATTTGGATGGTCAGAAATGGCTGTTTCAAACCCCTTGTCTTTGGATGGTCAGAAACAATGGGGAAAGGGAAACCATTCATGGTGGATTGTGTGAGTCACAGACTGCTGGTTTGTCCACATTTCTAATGGCGAATGTGGAGATCTGATCTGAGCATTATACTTCTGTAGTCAATAATACGGATGTATTTCGCATATATTTTGTAATAAAAAAAGGGAATTTACAATAAAAATGTACAATAGAAAACAAAGTTACAGTTTTTATTGACTTTATGAAGTTATGATTTTTAAATGTTGTTGTGGTAACTACTGTATTTTAGGTTTAACTAACTAAATAACTACTGCATTTTAGGTTCAACTAACTAAATAACTACTGCATTTTAGGTTTAACTAACTAAATAACTACTGCATTTTAGGTTTAACGAACTAATAAACAACATTGACGAATACGCTGATTCGGTGAGCGAGTTTATTAGCAAGTGCATCGGCGATGTCGTACCCACAGCAACTATTAAAACATTCCCCAACCAGAAACCGTGGATTGATGGCAGCATTCGCGCGAAACTGAAAGAGCGAACCACTGCTTTTAATCAGGGCAAGGTGACCGGAAACATGACCGAATACAAAAAAGTATAGCTATTCCCTCCGCAAGGCAATAAAACAAGCTAAGCGTCAGTATAGAAACAAAGTAGAGTCGCAATTCAACGGCTCAGACCCAAGAGGTCTACAGTCAATCACGGGTTACAAAAAGAAAACCAGCCCCATCGCGGACCAGGATGTCTTGCTCCCAGACAGACTAAACAACTTCTTTGCCCGCTTTGAGGACAATACAGTGCCACTGACACGGCCCGCTACCAAAACCTGTGGACTCTCCTTCACTGCAGCCGACGTGAGTAAAACATTTAAACGTGTTAACCCTCGCAAGGCTGCAGGCCCAGACGGCATCCCCAGCCGTGTCCTCAGAGCATGCGCAGACCAGCTGGCTGGTGTGTTTACGGACATATTCAATCAATCCTTATCCCAGTCTACTGTCCCCACATGCTTCAAGAGGGCCCCCATTGTTCCTGTACCCAAGAAAGCTACGGTAACTGAGCTAAATGACTACCGCCCCGTAGCACTCACTTCCGTCATCATGAAGTGCTTTGAGAGACTAGTCAAGGACCATATCACCTCCACCCTACCCTACCCTAGACCCACTCCAATTTTCTTACCGCCCCAATAGGTCCACCGACGACGCAATCGCAACCACACTGCCCTAACCCATCTGGACAAGAGGAATACCTATGTATGAATGCTGTTCATCGATTACAGCTCAGCATTTAACACCATAGTACCCTCCAAACTCGTCATCAAGCTCAAGACCCTGGGTCTCGACCCCGCCCTGTGCAACTGGGTCCTGGACTTCCTGACGGGCCGCCCCCAGGTGGTGAGGGTAGGTAACAACATCTCCTCCCCGCTGATCCTCAACACTGGGGCCCTACAAGGGTGTCTTCTCAGCCCTCTCCTGTACTCCCTGTTCACTGCACGCCTCCAACTCAATCACCAAGTTTGCAGACGACACTACAGTGGTAGGCTTGATTACCAACAACAACGAGACGGCCTACAGGGAGGAGGTGAGGGCCCTCAGAGTGTGGTGTCAGGAAAATAACCTCACACTCAATGTCAACAAAACAAAGGAGATGATCGTGGACTTCAGGAAACAGCAGAGGGAGCACACCCCTATCCACATCGACGGGACAGTAGTGAAGGTGGAAAGTTTTAAGGTCCTCGGCGTACACATCACGGACAAACTGAATTGGTCCACCCACACAGACAGCGTGGTGAAGAAGGTGCAGCAGCGCCTCTTCAACCTCAGGAGGCTGAAGAAATGTGGATGCCGGCTGTATCACCGCCTGGTACGGCAACTGCTCCGCCCACAAACGTAAGGCTTTCCAGAGGGTAGTGAGGTCTGCACAACGCATCACCGTGGGGCAAACTACCTGCCCTCCAGGACACCTACACCACCCAATGTCACAGGAAGGCCATAAAGACCATCAAGGACAACAACCACCCGAGCCACTGCCTGTTCACCCCGCTATCATCCAGAAGGCGAGGTCAGTACAGAAAAATGTATCACTAGCCACTTTCAACAATGCTACTTCATAAAATGTTTACATACCCTACATTACTCATCTCATATGTATATACTGTACTCTATACCATCTACTGCATCTTGCCTATGCCGTTCTGTACCATCACTCATTCACATATTATTATGTACATATTCTTCATTCCTTTACACTTGTGTGTATAAGGTAGTTGTTGTGAAATTTATAGGTTAGATTACTCGTTGGTCATTACTGCATTGTTGGAACTAGAAGCACAAGCATTTCGCTACACTCGCATTAACATCTGCTAACCTTGTGACTAATAAAATTTGATTTAAATAACTACTGTATTTTAGGTTCAACTAACTAAATAACTACTGTATTTTAGGTTCGACTAACTAAATGACTACTGTATTTTAGGTTCGACTAACTAAATAACTACTGTATTTTAGGTTCGACTAACTAAATAACTACTGTATTTTAGGTTCGACTAACTAAATAACTACTGTATTTTAGGTTCGACTAACTAAATAACTACTGTATTTTAGGTTCGACTAACTAAATAACTACTGTATTTTAGGTTTAACAAACTAAATAACTACTGTATTTTAGGTTTAACTAACTAAATAACTACTGTATTTTAGGTTTGACTAACTAAATAATTACTGTATTTTAGGTTTAACAAACTAAATAACTACTGTATTTTAGGTTCGACTAACTAAATAACTACTGTATTTTAGGTTTGACTAACTAAATAACTACTGTATTTTAGGTTTAACTATACCATGATTATTGTCTTTGAGACTCGAAGGTATCAAGGTTTCTCTTCACAGACATCACCATGTCCACCAATGGGACAAAGGGTGTTTTAGTGAACCGTCAGCACTTCAAACTTTTCCAATCTCATGGGGATCCCCTTTTATTATCTAAGTCTATGAAAAACCCCTCAGTGTCCTAGTTGAATTCCACTTGAACAGTTTATTGCAGACTCAGTTCAACATTGGGGGTCATAGCTGATAGCTCAATCAATATTTTTGCATGTGAATACTGTATGGGAACTTAATGACCAGGCTTGGTGACCACACACACACACACACAGTGAAGCTACTGTAAGCCACTGTCAGACACACAGGCAGAGCAGACCTGCTTTAGTAAAAGTGACTATTGAAACAGGATTAGAAAGCCGTTATTTTTTTAAACCCTGAATAGGGGCAGTCTGTATATATGGCTTTGAGGGCCGTTGGATTTCCACAGGGTTAAGGTTTCAGAATTCATCCTGAGTGATGTCACAATGGGAAGCCCTCACCAGACCGAGCAGCCAACCAATCAGCTCCAGGCTCATCACATCTCACCAGCACAGGGCCTGCTTATTGGCTCATTCTTCAGTAGGATGGCCACGGAAGGTTTATGAATAATGCAGTACTCATTACCTGCTTATGGGGGTGTGTGTGTGTCCCAAATGACACCCTATTACCTATAGGGCTCTGATCAAAAGTAGTCCACTATTTAGGGAATATGGGTGTCATTTGGGACAAGCCCATGGAGTCTGGCACTAAGCAACAGGACAGAACAGGGAGTGTCCCCATAGGTCTGGAATAAGTACCGACTGCAGTCTCTATGTTCACAACTACAGCTTTTTGCTTGACAGGCCACCTCGTCTAGTATTTTATGTGTACTACATTTTTACATTGACTGTCTTGTGTATGTTTTTTTACTCTCACAAAACATACCCCTATGTACGTTGTCCGATACCTACAAATGGCCAAATAAACTTTGAAAAGCAAATATGCATCACATGAAAATCTGCTGTGGCTCTCTGTGAAGCTCTTTGACAAAAAAAACTCTGTGAAGCTCTCTGTGAAGCTCTCTGTGAAATTTAAATAACATTTCAGAAGAGCACAATATACACTGAGTGTACAAAACATTAAGAACACCTACTCTTTCCATGACATAGACTGACCAGGTGAATCCAGGTGACGGATATGATCCTTTATTGATGTACCTTGTTAAATCCACTTCACTCAGTGTAGGTGAACGGGAGGAGACAGGTTAAACACTTATTTTTAAGCCTTGAGACAATTGAGACATGGATTGTGCATGTGTGCCATTCAGAGGGTGCCTTTGAACAGGATATGGTGGTAGGGGCCAGGCGCTCCGGTTTGTGTCAAGAACTGCAACGCTGCTGGGTTTTTCACGCACAACAGTTTCCTGTGTGTATCAAGCATGATCCAGTATAACCGGGAGACAACCCTTCCTGCTGTCACTTTACAGCTGTGGTGTAAAGTACTTAAGTAAAAATACTTTGAAGTACAACTTTAAGTAGTTTTTTGGGGTATCTGTACTTAACTATTTATATTTTTGTCAACTTTTACTTTTACTCCGCTACATTCTTAAAGAAAATACTGTGTTTTTTACTCCCTACATTTTCCCTGACACCTAAAAGTACTCGTTACATTTTGAATGCTTTAGCAGGACAGGAAAATGGTCCAATTCACACACTTATCAACAGAACGTTCCTGGTCATCCCTACTGCCTCTGATCAGGCAGACTCACTAAACACAAATGGTTTGTTCGTAAATGATGTATGAGTGATGGAGTGAGCCCCTGGCTATCAGTAAATGATGTTTGAGTGTTGGAGTGTGCCCCTGGCTATCAGTAAATTAAAAAAAACACAAGAAAATGGTGCCGTCTGATTTGCTTAATATAAAGAATGTGAAATTATTTATATTTTTACTTTTGATACTTAAGTATATTTAAAACAAATACTTTTAGACTTTTACTCAAGTAGTATTTTACAGGTTGACTTTCACTTTTACTTTAGTCATTTTATACTAAGTTATCTTTACTTTCACTCAAATATGACAATTGTGTACTTTTTCCACCACTGAGACAGCATAACAAGGAGGCAACCCTTCCTGGAGTCACTTTACAGACAGTATAACAAGGAGGCAACCCTTCCTGGTGTCACTTTACAGACAGTATAACAAGGAGGCAACCCTTCCTGGTGTCACTTTACAGACAGTATAACAAGGAGGCAACCCTTCCTGGTGTCACTTTACAGACAGTATAACAAGGAGACAACCCTTCCTGGTGTCACTTTACAGACAGTATAACAAGGAGACAACCCTTCCTGGTGTCACTTTACAGACAGTATAACAAGGAGACAACCCTTCCTGGTGTCACTTTACAGACAGTATAACAACCCTTTTCAATGCACATATTCCAATAAAGGAAATAGAGAATCGCCAAAATATTATCATTTCAAAGATCCAAAGACATGAGTAGTTTTGAGCTGAAAACACCAGGATTATTCAGATCCTGTCCAGGAGAGCAGCTTGTGCAGTTATTGATCGTTCCAGCAGCCTTCATTAACACACCTGACAATATTTTTTGTCTTCATTCTGGACCATAATTAACTGATTCAGGTGTGTTACTACAGGTTTGGAATGAAACCCTGCACACCCATATCCTCTTCACAGTTCACACTACTGAGCAAAGCTGAGCTGTACTGAGCTGCACCCTGGTTACTGGAACCATGCTGGAAAGGACAGGGTAAATATACGTTTTTGCGAAAATGTTGCAAGTAGCTCTCCAGGACCAATTTGAGAAACGTTCTCCATATACTCACTCTGTATTCCTTGACTATTTATGTGTGAATAACGCCCTCTGGTGGTGAATTGGTTATATTGCATAAATCTGACCCCACCGCGCCAATGACTGTCACTCCTCGGCACAATAGGTAGCGTGGCGGTGACACAAACAGACACGAGCTTTTGGGCGAGCGCACACCGATTGTTCGAATCGCACGCGTCTTCTTCGCACAACCAAAACAAACATGGATGGAGCCATTTATAGAAATAAGAATACATATTCATTATTTTTTTCTATGGAGCCTTTGGCACATAACACAAGTTTGATCTCCCAAGTGTGGACGTCAGTATGTGTCAAATAAAGTTTAAATAAAAAAATAAATAAAAAATGTGGTTTGCTGGCGGAAGTTATCCACAAAAATGTCAGAAGAAACCAATCTTGTTGAAATTGACAATGGAAGATCAAGTAGAATTTTTAAATCACTGCTGCCTGCATGAGTTGGCCACAGCCACCCAGAGATGAATGGAAGAATTGCCAGTGGGGAATTCACCTTTGTGTTTGGGTCACCAGAGTTTTGTCCAACGATTATGCCATGAGGACAATACTGGAGAGTCCTTTGTATGGACAGCGACTGGTTGGAATGGTCGTGGAAGGGTCTACACAGTAGTCCGACAGTAAATCAGTTAGATAGCTAAGAAAACAATCAACATTTTTAGATGAGGATGTTTCATATACCTGGCTATATTGAAAGGTAGAGACTCTGCAATATGAAAATGATAATGCCCACATTTGGGAATAGCAAGTTGTGGCTATATTGAGTTATGGCTGTTAAGTCAGTCTAGAATGGGTGAAATTAATGACGTATTAATCATGATAAATTATGCTGTACGTCTTTCATTGGTGACTTCAATTACTTTAATCTGACATGACCATTGTGATTTTATCTTTTTTTTTTGGAACAGGTGCAAAGGAACACCAAAATGGCGCTCCGTTCCAGAAGTGGTGAAAACTAGCGGATGAGCTGAGATGTATACTACCCTGGCAGAGGCTACTCCTCACCCTCACCTCCACAGCATCACAGACCACCAGGAAGTGGGTGAGGAAGTACACTGTACATACAAAAGTATATGGTCACCCCTTCAAATTTGTGGATTCGGCTATTTCAGCCACATCCGTTGCTGACCGCTGTATAAAATCGAGCACACAGCCATGCAATCTCCATAGACAAACATTAGCAGTTGAATGGCCTTACTGAAGAGCTCAGTAACGATCGTCGTGGCACGGTCATAGGATACCACCTTTCCAACAAGTCAGTTCATCAAAATTTCTGCCCTGCTAGAGCTGCCCCGGTCAACTGTAAGTGCTGTTATTGTGAAGTGGAAATGTCAAGGAGCAACAACGGCTCAGCTGCAAAGTGGTAGGCCACACAAGTTCACAGAACGGGACTGCATGGTACTGAAGTGTGTAGCGAGTAAAAATCATTTGTCCTCGGTTGCAACACTCACTACAGAGTTCCAAACTGCCTCTGGAAGCAATGTCAGCGCAAGAACTGTTCGACAGGAGCTTCATGAAATGGGTTTCCATGGCCAAGCAGATATACACAAGCCTAAGATCACCATGCGCAATGCCAAGCGTCAGCTGGAGTGGTGTAAAGCTCTCCGCCATTGGACTCTGGAGCTGTGGAAACGTATTCTCTGGAGTGATGAATCACGCTTCACAATCTGGCAGTCCGATGAATGAATCTGGGTTTGGCTGTGCCAGGAGATCGCTACCTGCCCCAATGCATAGTGACAACTGTAAAGATTGGTGGAGGAAGAATAATGGTCTGGGACTGTTTTTCATGGTTCAGGCCCTTAGTTCCAGTGAAGGGAAATGTTAACACTACAGCATACAATGACATTCTAGATGATTCTGAGCTTCCAACTTTGTAGCAACAGTTTGGGGAAGGCCCTTTCCTGTTTCAGCATGACAATGCCCCCGTGCGTGCACAAAGCGAGGTCCATGCAGAAATGGTTTGTCGAGATCGACTGGCCTGAGCAGAGCCCTGACCTCAACCCCCTCGAACCCCTTTGGGATGAATTGGAACACCGACTGCGAGCCAGACCTAATCGCCCAACATCAGTGCCTGACCTCACTAATGCTCATGGCTGAATGGAAGCAAGTCCCCTCACCAATGTTCCAACGTTTAGTGGAAAGCCTTCCCAGAAGAGTGGAGGCTGTTATAGCAGCAAAGGGGGGACCAACTCCATATTAATGCCCATGATTTTGGAATGAGATGTTCGATGAACAGGTGTCCACATACTTTTGGTCATGTAGTGTACTTCAATATGCAGGACTGCCTGGAGGAGGTCAAAAGCCAGGAGAGGGACAACACCCGCCTGGCTGTGAAAAGTGTCCTCAAACCCATTGGGCCGACCAACCAGTGCTCCCCACCACCCGCCAACCCCTCTTTTACGCTACTGCTACTCTCTGTTCATCATATATGCATAGTCACTTTAACCATATCTACATGTACATACTACCTCAATAAGCCTGACTAACAGGTGTCTGTATGTAGCCTCGCTACTTTTATAGCCTCGCTATTGTATATATCCTCTTTGTACTTTTGTTTTATTTCTTTACCTACCTATTGTTCACCTAACACCTTTCTGCACTATTGGTTAGTGCCGGTAAGTAAGCATTTCACTGTAAGGTCTGTTTTCAGCGCACGTGACAAATAAACGTTGATTTGATTTAGAAGACCTTCTCCTGGTTGTGTGAGGAGCTGGCCTTCAAGGGGCCCGACGCTGGCAAGACGGTCATGTGCTGCTCAGACATCAAGGACTGTGGCCAACTGACCTGGTATGTGTTCTTGGCAGCCCTGGGAAAGAAGTCAGGCTACAGGAGCTGAAAATGTCTCTGGGAACCGACTGTTCGACATGTTCCATTCGCGTACCCCTGAGAACATCCAACAGAGCATCATCAGCTCCCTGAACGACCCCTCGTCCGTTCTCCGGGTCGTCATAGCAACAGCAGTGCTGGGGCAGGGGGTGGACTTCGCGAGGGTGCGTCACGTGGTGAACTATAGCCCGCCGTGGGAGATGGAGACCTACATGGAGGCCTGTGGCAGAGCATTGGAGGGACGGCTCCCCATCTCACTCCCTCATCCTCTACCATGGCATACAGATGCTCAGCCTTTCGGGCAAGACGAGGCACCGTGGTGGGAAAAGTATCCAAAAGATACCATAATAGAAGTAAAAGCGAAAGTCCCCCAGTAAAATACTACTTGAGTAAAAGTCTAAAAGTATTTGGTTTTAAATATATTTAAGGAATACAAGTACATGTAATTGCGAAAATATACTTAAGTATATCAAAATATCTTATATTAAGAAAACCAGACAACACAATTTTCTTGTATAAAAAAAAAAAAATGTATGGGTAGCCAGGGTCACACTCAACACATATAATTTACAAACAAAGCATGTGTGTTTAGTGAGTCCGCCAGATCAGAGGCAGGAGGGGTGACCAGGGATATTCTCTTGATAAGTGTGTGTGAATTGGACAATTTTCCGTCCTGCTAAGCATTCAAAATGTAACGAATACAGGGAAAATGTATTAAAAGTACATTATTTTCTTTAGGAATGTAGTGAAGTAAAATTAAAAGTTTGAACAAATAGAAATAGTAAAGTAAAGTACATATACCCCCCAAAAAATAATTTAAGTAGTACTTTAAAGTATTTTTACTTCTGTACTTCACACCACTGACGAGGCAGTACGTCTCTGATAGCACCACCTGCAGGAGGGTGAAGGTACAGCAAACAGAGCCGGTTTCACGTAAACTCAACCTCTGTGACAACAACTGTGCTGCGTCCTGCGGCGGCGACGAGACATGCGGTCGCTCCAAGACAAAGACCGGTCAGTGAAGAGACCTCGTAGGGTAAGAGTTTAATACCCCTGGGTTTAAGGTATAAACATTAAAATATGGGAAGTCTCGGATTGTACTAACTACATGGAGATAGGATCCATAAGCAGTTCCTATAGATGGAGCTGTTCTGTCCTGAACGTCACCGTGAATGGGTGATGTACTGGATAGGGTAACTAGCTTGGTCTGCTATACATTTAAATCATTGTAATATAGGCTTTGTTTTTATTATGTATGATGATTTACGGTCTCACAATTGATAGAGTGGCGTCTCCTGCTTCCAGCGATGTCTGTAAAGACTGACAGGTTAATGCAGCTAGGTGTCAGCTAGAGATGTGCAGGAGGATAGCGATGTGCAGGAGCTTGCAGGGACTTGTAGTTTTGCATGATGTCTACTTTGACGCTAATTAGCATTTTAGAATCGGGGAGTAAATAGAGCTGAATATATTGATAAAAGTCACTTGACCTAAAGAGATGTACACGGTTATCAAAATGTCACACCAGGATGAGCCTACACGAAACACAGCCGTTATTTGAATTAACCTGTACCCCGCACACTGACTCGGTACCGGTGCCCCCTGTATATAGCCTCGTTATTGTGTTACTTTTTATTATTACTTTTTATTTTAGTCTACTTGGTAAATATTTTCTTCTTCTTGAACTGCACTGTTGGTTAAGGGCTTGTAAGTAAAGCGTTTCACTGTAAAGTCTACACTTGTTGTATTCTGCGCATTTGACAAATAAAGTTTGATTTGATTGGAAGTGTTTCTAAAATGGAATGGTGGAAAAACGACTGGAACCACTTCCCTTCTTGACCGCTAAGTTTTATGGGTATTGTAACCAAAACTGTCGATAGTGATGGGCATTCCGGTTCTTTTCAGTGAGCCCTCTCGTTCGGCTCAGCTCACCAAAAAGAGCCGACTCTTCTGGCCCTCAAACGGCTCTTAAAAAAAATATGTTTTGTATTTTTTCCAAGTCAAATAGTTTGAGATAGTTTGACTATGATTGGTGTTAAAACAATTCTAATTAAATTATTAAATGAAATCATACTCTGCCTTAACCACAATGTGTTTAAAAATGCATTGGTTTGTTATGAAAAATAATGCTATTAAACATTTTTATTTAAAGTATAACTTTTTAATGTATATAAACAAAGTGCCTATAAATCTAACAATTCAAAACGAATACAATCTGAACAACATAATAATAGAATATTGCACCATATCAAAGAAAAATAAACAATGTGCAAAACTGCAGCATCCCTCTTAAAACATTAAACTGGTCCCTCTTTTCTCTCTCTTCTTTATTGCCATGTTATAACCAGCAGCACACAGCAACGCTGACCATATTTAGCATTTTTTTTCTTCCAGAAATGCAAGCGGCCTCACTTTCGAGGGGCTGATGTGGTTTCTTCTCTCAGTAGTTATTTGTCCCGTTTTCAAGAAGACCCTCTCAGAGGGAACGGATGTGGCCACTATGCAGAGTCTCCCTGTCATGACTTTAGTAAGCCGTGGGTAGACAGAAACCTTGTTCTTCCACCAGCTCAGAGGATCTGCAGATCTTTGGAGGAGGGGCTCCTCCAAATAGGATCGGACCTCCATTATGACATCTGCTGAGGGATTCCTTCGTGCTGCATCCCCAGTTGCTCTCTCGTCAAACAGCATCCAAACAGCAGACGTTTGTGGCACTACTGCTGGTGCTTCTGCTCCATCTGATCCCTCTTCTTCCTGTTGCCCTGGTGCCTGAGCCAGCTGACTGCTGGGGCTGTCCCTCCCTGCTGCTGAGGTTATTCTTTGAAGAGCCTCATCAATCGCTCTGGCATCACTGAAGGCTAACTTCTTAAACCTGTGGTCATGTGCAGTGGTTTCTAATAGCACGTGATTATATTCCATTCTGTGGAACTTTCTGTCCGTTGATGAACAAAGGGTGTCCATCAACTCTGTCACGTCCTGAGGTTACATTTGCTTCTCTCTGGCGGCTGGCTGTGATTGGCTGCAGACCCTGACACAGGAGTATCATTATTGAGGCTGTCACATAGCTGAAAAGAGAGAACAGTAACTTATTAGTTCAAGTTCATGTTTTGTCTACTGATACATTCTCATCTACTGCTCATATACATATATAATACTGGACTAAATAGTGATGTAGTAATAACTGCTTACTGTACCTCTCTCCACTGATCTCCACAGTGACCTGCTCAAAGGGTTCCGGGACTCTGCACACCTCCTCCACCACCTCCCATTCCTCTTGGGTCAGAGCATCAACAGGTGCATTGACAATAGCCAGGGTAGAGATGATGGCATCCTTTGACTCAATAAACAGCTTCAACATATAAAATAGTGCAGTCTTGTTTAGGCCTCAGCTCAGCCATCCCCATCTGGCGTTGTGTAGACTTGTAGTTTTTCAGCACCTACTGTGCTCCTGTGGAATTATTCCACAGCTGCTTTCACTTTGTCCACAGTGGGCTTCATCACCTTCAGAGCATCTCTTACAATCAGGTTGATTGTGTGGGGCAAGACATGGATGATGGGTCCATTTTAACATTTTCATGACTTTGGTTGTTAGCTGCATTGTTGCTAACGCAACAGACCACTTTTCCATCTATTTGCCATTCTCTGGCCACTCAACAGTTCCTCTGCCAAGTTCTCTGAGGTGTGTCTGTCGCTGAACTCAAAGCAGTCCAGAAGACAGCTAGACATCGAGAAATCTTCAATGAAGTGACATGTAACCGACATGTAAGAAGTGGTTGCCCTTGATGTCCAGCAGTCAGTGGTAAGAGAAACTGCAGTAGCTTTTGGACTCTTTCCCACACTGAAGCCTGTGTGCTCTCGTACAGTTGAGGAATAACTGATTTTGAAAGGGTTTTCCTGCTTGGAATTGTGTACATTGGATTTAGACTATTGCTATAATTTCTAAAACCTCTGTCCTCCACGATTGAAAATGGCTGGAAATTGTTGGCAATCATTTTAGCCAATGCAATATCAAGTTGGCCTTGTTTTGCTACAGATATAGACTTTGGCATAAACTGGTCCATAGAGAACTGTGTTGCTGTTGTTCACGGAGTAAGCCTACTTGACTGAGTGGATACATCTCCACCACTATCACTAGCAGGCCTACTTGACTGAGTGGATACATCTCCACGTGTGGAGGTGCTGGCTCCACCACCACCACTAGCAGGCCCGCTAGTTTCTCGAAGCTCCGCTACAGCTAGCTTCACAGTTGGGTGGACAGTTCGCATATGCCGGTGTAGGTTGTGCGTAGAACCGACTTTATATGAGATTTTGTTTTGGCAAATTCTACACTCTGCTCTAACATTGTCTACATTATTAAAATGCATCCAAATGCTACTGTGCTTCCGACTCATTTTCCATCTGTTGTTTTAAAGGATCCTCTCTCCCCTCGGCTGCGGTTGGCTCGGCCCTCCCTCCCTCACGCATCTTTGGTTCATTGGTTGACACTGCGTGTCTGATTGACAGGAACAACAAGTGAGGCTGTTAGTCAGAACGAATGTATGTGCGCTTGAGCATTTAGTCCTATATTATTTATTCATTTTTTAGTTCTTTGAATTAGTTTATTCCATTAATTTAAATATTTTAATAATTCATTTCTTAATTAAAAAATTATTTTTATAAATAGATTTGGCTCTTCTGATAACGTTCACCTCATAACGTTCACCTACAAGAGCCGGCTCTTAAGAGCCGACTCGTTCGCGAACGACCCATCACTACTGGCGTATTCTATGCTCTAACCACTAGGCTACCTGCTGCCCCAAACAAACAACGAGAGGTCTCAACCCCCGAGTGATTTTATTTTTTAGAACCAATCGCACAATTTCTGCATGAATACTGCCCTATTGGTAATGGTGAGAGGTTAGGGTATGATCTTTGTGCCTCTGTAACTTTCTCAATAATCATTATTTATGATTCATTCATGATTATCCGTAATCATGGTAGCATCCAGACCACTTTAATTTACTTAAGTGAATTTTGTCCAAATACTTATGACACCTTCAAATGGGGAGACTAGATACATACAGATATTTCATTTATAAAAAGGTAAAACACATATATATGTATGAATATACCCTCCAATAAAAGGTTACATTCTGTACTGTCGCCTCAAATGAAACATTTGATCAATTCCAAAATGCCAAATTAAAAGTTTTAGCTTCATTCATAAATATTTAAGGGAGTATATTTGTACTTGGTTGGCATGGTCCCTGACAAATAAAATACTAATTAACTACATATTAATGTTTTAATTGTATCTGTACCTAATAAATGCATAGAAAACTATTTGACAATAAATACAACTACTAGAGAAATACAGACACACCTTTGCTTTGGTAAACTCCAGTACTGTACGTCCAAGTACCTTTTTAGTTAGTATACTGTATATTCAGATACACATTCATGAAAAGCACATTAACAAGTACAGACAGTAATACTGGACATCAAATTAAACCCTCAGGCATGGAGTAATCCCCAGGCGAGAGAGAGAGAGAAAGAGAGAGAGAGATGAGTGGTGTGATTAGAGTAGCAGTGACAATGATCGGAACATTTGTTCAACTTGATTCAGTCATGTACACTGTTCCCCAATAGATTGATACCTTAGACTTAGTCTGGGTTCCAGTCTCTTTAGCTAACATTCCACGCCAAAGGCAATGACAAGGAGTGTCAAGGAGTCAAATGTTAGCGAAAGAAACTGGTACTCAGGCTAGCTTAAACTTCTGTCTCAGTACTGTAGATGTGCACTGACTTTACATTCATTAAACCGTTAAAAATAAATGACGTTTCCACTTTTAACTAAAGAAATTAAAGACATATGTTGACATAAATATAACTATTTACATGTTTTGGAGTGGAGGTACTATTCCCCATACTCATCACTAAAATACACAAGGTAATAAACTATAATCAATTGAACAGTGAGCACAAACCAACATTAAGGCTATAATGGCTAGCTTACAGTCCATGATTTTCACTCTAAGTGCAAAATACGTTGTCAAGATGCCGACAGAAGACGGATTCAACCGATATATAGTACAGTTTACAGACAGATGACCAATACCAGTGTTTGAAGTGTTTCAACTGTCCATAAGGTTCATTGGTTTTGTTGCAGCACGTTTTTCAATCACACCTGACATAGGTAAGCATACAGCAGGACATGTCTCTTGTTTTTACATACAGTATTTACTGGGAATGAAGGATCTACTGGTTGCAAAATCCCAATAACTTTCACAAAATGTCCACGTTGTCCAGAAATCTAGTTGTCAGATTCCCGGAATCAGGAATAAGCACAAAATCCGGAATCCTCTAACTAGGATTTCTGGAAAACATGGACATTTTGGTTCACAGAATTTTGGAAACTATATTTGACATGTGTGTGATTTTGGAACTACAGACACTTTTGGCATTTCTTATGAAAATTGAAAAAGTTGTTTCTTGAATACTTTTCTCCTTTTGTCAGGAATCATAAACTGGTATTGGATGTGACTATTTTTTTCAACAATACAATAGATTTGACTGTTTTTCCAGAACCTTCTGCAGATGTCATTAGCATCACATCATAAAACATATTTTATTTTAAAACTGAATGACAAACAATGGTTTTATTTTATCTTGTCTATATGATTTGGTGCTACCACAATCAGAAATATATATTTTAATTCATTCATCCATAAATATGTGCCTTTTGCTGGCTGAGCTTCTATACCGGCACGGAGGCTACCATCGACAATACAATTTATTGTTGAAAGTGTTATATATTTATCATTTTTACAATAGTTATATTGGGAACAAGTGCTTTACACTTGACATAGACAGAAGTGCGCTATTTCATGTGTAAATATATGTTTTCTTTAAAATGCTATGTGTCCACCTGGCACAGCCAGAAGAGGACTTGCCACCCCTCAGAGCCTGGTTCCTCTTTCTAGGGAGTTTTTCCTTCTACACCTGCATTGCTTGCTGTTTGGGGTTTTAGGCCGGGCTTCTGTACAGCACTTTGGGACATCTGCTAATGTAAAAAGTGCTTTATAAATACATTTTATTGATTACATTGTGGCTGTAATGACGGGGTAATGGTGTATCGCATTAGGATAGTCGTTCAAAATAAGTGGGAGGAAATGGATATCTACACATAATCGATTGCTATAAAGACAGTATAATATCATGTAGTAAGCAGTAATGAGCGGAGGTATACATTCTATACAGAAGTTATACAAAAAGTCACTACTTTGTAATGGTAATAACCCGGAAATTGTCAATACCGACACATTTTGGTGTTGGAAATGACAATTTGTTAATTTTTGGGATTGAACTGCCAGGCCATAAGGTTTTTCTTATTTGACTTAAAACCTTTTGCTTTTAGGGGAGCATAGGTCATTCGACAAACGTCCCCTATGCCGTTCGGAGTTTTCTCTAATCCAGCCCCATTACCTGCATTTCATTTGGATTTCATGTAGTTATTGTTGTGTGACTTCCTCGAGTTCTTTGTTTCTTATGGGTGTTTGACAAGTATATTGACAGGATGTGTCTTAGGCATTTGTTTCTGAAAGTTTGAAGTCTATTGCTCGTTACGTTTGTGTTTCTCCACGTTTCTTCCCCGTAGAACTGATTGGATATTGGAGTTGAAGATGCGTATTGGCTTTCTTGTTGAAATGATCTTGGGAGGTCCATATTTGTCTTGACATTTAAAAAAAGCTGTTCTTGACTTCCCTATTCTTGTTCGTCAGTCCGCCACTTCCTCCGTCTTTCCCGATTACACTTCCCAGGTCGGTGAATAGATGTTACTTCTTCCAGTATATCTCCCGTCCAGGTTTATGGTGTTGTCTGTTGTTTGGTTGATGCTCATTACCTTGGGGTTTGATGTGCTCATGTTAAGTCCCAGGGTCGTTGCCAAAGTCGACAGTTTTGTGGTTTTGTTCTGCATATCTTGCATAACATATTTTCCAATGATCACAAGTCAGGGTGTGGGACAACTGCCTGTGGCATCTACAACTAACCCATCTCAATGTATTGTTGGAAAATAAAACCTATAGTGATCCTGATGTTATTTCATGTGAATTTAATTAAAAACATTTTTTTGTGAATGTGGGTTCCTCTCGGTCAAATAAAATTTAGAAAACTGATTGGAAATCCCTTGGACTACACTAAGGGACATTTCCCTTCTCTGCTTCAGTTTGAGCCTCCTGATGTACTGGGGGTGATGATGTAGTGGGGGTGATGATGTAGTGGGGGGTGATGATGTAGTGGAGGTGATGATGTAGTGGAGGTGATGATGTAGTGGGGGTGATGATGTAGTGGGGGTGATGATGTAGTGGGGGTGATGATGTAGTGGGGGTGATGATGTAGTGGGGGTGATGATGTACTGGGGGTGATGATGTACTGGGGGTGATGATGTAGTGGGGGTGATGATGTAGTGGGGGGTGATGATGTAGTGGGGGGTGATGATGTAGTGGGGGTGATGATGTAGTGGGGGTGATGATGTAGTGGGGGTGATGATGTAGTGGGGGTGATGATGTAGTGGGGGGTGATGATGTAGTGGGGGGTGATGATGTAGTGGGGGGTGATGATGTACTGGGGGTGATGATGTACTGGGGGTGATGATGTACTGGGGGTGATGTACTGGGGGTGATGATGTAGTGGGGGTGATGATGTAGTGGGGGTGATGATGTAGTGGGGTGATGATGTAGTGGGGTGATGATGTAGTGGGGGTGATGATGTAATGGAGGTGATGATGTACTGGGGGTGATGATGTAGTGGGGGTGATGATGTACTGGGGGTGATGATGTAATGGAGGTGATGATGTACTGGGGGTGATGATGTACTGGGGGTGATGATGTACTGGGGGTGATGATGTACTGGGGGTGATGATGTACTGGGGGTGATGATGTACTGGGGGTGATGATGTAATGGAGGTGATGATGTACTGGGGGTGATGATGTACTGGAGGTGATGATGTAGTGGGGGTGATGATGTAGTGGGGGTGATGATGTAGTGGGGGTGATGATGTAGTGGGGGTGATGATGTAATGGAGGTGATGATGTAATGGAGGTGATGATGTAATGGAGGTGATGATGTAATGGAGGTGATGATGTAATGGGGGTGATGATGTACTGGGGGTGATGATGTACTGGGGGTGATGATGTAGTGGGGGTGATGATGTAGTGGGGGTGATGATGTAGTGGGGGTGATGTTGTACTGGGGGTGATGATGTACTGGGGGTGATGATGTACTGGGGTGATGATGTACTGGGGGTGATGATGTAGTGGGGGTGATGATGTAGTGGGGGTGATGATGTTGTGGGGGTGATGATGTAATGGGGGTGATAAAGGCCATTGGTAATTTGAAGATATCAGCATCAATTTGTTTAATGGAGACGGCTGTACATCTACCAGGGCCAAGATATCCTGTGGCGTCCCACAGGGTTGAATAATTGGACCTTTGTTATTCCTAATCTATATCAATGACCTTGCTGCTGGGTCTTCTACCGTACTTCTTCCCCTTCTCTTTGCTGAGGATAAATTTGATTTTATCACACAATCATTTTCCTTCACTAATTAACTAAGCTACTTCAGGCATGGTCATATGTTCTGAATGGTCCAAGATAAACAAATGATCTTTAAATGTAAAACAAACCAAAAAATATATCTTTATTGTATTCACCAGTAAGAATAAGAAATATTGTAAAAAATATTTTTAAAAGAGCCAAAGTCATATCTACTGTGTTCTAATTAATGAAAAGGTGTCCTGGAAAGATCATATTCAGTTTGTCTGCAGCAAAGTGATGAAATGTGTTGGTATCATCAGAAAGATTAGAGGCGTGGTTCATCAGGCTTGCTTCCTAACTCTATACTATAGCTTCATTTACCCAGATCTCATTTACTGTAATATTTGTCTGGGCCAGTACATATGCCTCCTTCCTACAAAAATTTCTCCTCATACAAAATACATTTTGCAAGACTAGCCACTTCCTCTAATTACCTGGCCCCATCTGCACCTTTGTTTAAGAAACTCAATATCTTGTCTATTTACGACATTAATGTACGCCAATTATGCACTTTCATCTACAAATACTCCTACCTCCCAGACACTTTACCTAAACCCTTCAATGGATTCTTCCAGGTTCATTCTGAAATCCATCTATATAACACAAGACACTGTGGAAACCTTCACCCTCCCCACTGCCGCACCTCACATAGTCAATTCTCTATCAGATACAGAGGTATCATACTCTGGAATTATTATCTTCACATTGCCAAAACCTCATCATCCCTCAGTAACTTCAAGAGAAGACTGGAAGTCAGCCTGATGAACCAAACTACCCAGTAATCTGATCCATGAAGATTGGAGGTCAGCCTGATGAACCAAACTACCCAGTAATCTGATCCATGAAGACTGGAGGTCAGCCTGATGAACCAAACTACTCAGTAATCTGATCCATGAAGACTGGAGGTCAGCCTGATGAACCAAACTACTCAGTAATCTGATCCATGAAGACTGGAAGTCAGCCTGATGAACCAAACTACCCAGTAATCTGATCCATGAAGACTGGAGGTCAGCCTGATGAACCAAACTACTCAGTAATCTGATCCATGAAGACTGGAGGTCAGCCTGATGAACCAAACTACTCAGTAATCTGATCCATGAAGACTGGGGGTCAGCCTGATGAACCAAACTACTCAGTAATCTGATCCATGAAGACTGGAGGTCAGCCTGATGAAGCAAACTACTCAGTAATCTGATCCATGAAGACTGGAGGTCAGCCTGATGAACCAAACTACTCAGTAATCTGATCCATGAAGACTGGAGGTCAGCCTGATGAACCAAACTACTCAGTAATCTGATCCATGAAGACTGGGGGTCAGCCTGATGAACCAAACTACTCAGTAATCTGATATCTGTTTTAACTAAACATTTTTATTTTGGTACTTATGTATTGTAATTCGTTTTTTTTAGGTGATTTGTATATCAGTCATTGGGCTGACAACCACACCTGCACACTGCTTCATTGTTATCTGGATGGGTGTTTATCACTTGTCTTCTTTGGTGCAAATAAATTAAGCTAAAATTTAACTAAATGCGAAACAGTGACCCCCAGCTAAAAAAAATGTAATAATGATAACAAAAGTTTAAGGTTATTTGAGTGTCAATTTAACATATGTAAATTAACAAGATACCCCATGGACACCAAAAGGCCTGTAGTTGCAGAATCTCCCGTATACAGCAACAAGCCACTTCAAATTACACAACAACATGGAATGTCATTCTAGTGCAGGGGTTCCCAACCTAGGGGGCACGTCCCCTATAGGGGCCAACGTTTCGTAGGAGGGTGGCACAGGACCTTCCTTGATTTGAGTGGTAAAAAAAAAATGCTTTAAGCTAGCAACAAGCGGTAAAATGCCAGAGGAAGACACGACATGCACATGGGAATTAATATCTTTGGTTTGTCTTATCTTTGGTTTGTCTCTATAACATTCAGAAGCTAAGCTACGACATTCTAATGCCGAGGAGGCATAGAAATTTGACACAATGTGTGACTCTGTTGCTATCAATTGATCTATTCACTTTCTGTAAACGAGAATATGTATAATTACATTGAGGGTTCATATAAATTATCATAAAACATATTTGGAAACATTTGGAGGACTTGGGTCTAGACTTTATCTTCCTTATCTATTCTTCTTATTCATATGTAAATAGCCTATCTGAAAGATGTCATGAGTCTTGTTAAACTACATTGAATTACAGGAAATGAGCTTCAAAACAATATTTACCCAGGTCCCTCAAATAAAAAAAGTCAAGCTGATGGTATATTTAAAATAGATTGAGTTCTCTGTAAACAGTAATACACGTGAAAAGAAACCCCTGCTGTAGCGTATTGATGCTTAACGAGACAATACCTTGTACAGTGGATATTAGCTTTCTCACAGGTCTTGCTTTAACAATACTAAATATATATATATATATATATATATATATATATATATATATATATATATATATATATATATATATATATATTTGTTTTCCCTGAAAATAAAACTACTTGTATGTCAACGTATGAATTTAAAACAGAAATGTTTGATGACAAAAAGAAAATACACACTCAAAATGGCCTGAGGAGAAGAAGCCAGAGGAGGAGGAGAGGGAGAAGAAGCCAGAGGAGGAGGAGAGGGAGAAGAAGCCAGAGGAGGAGGAGGGAGAGAAGAAGCCAGAGGAGGAGGAGGAGAGGGAGAAGAAGCCAGAGGAGGAGGAGGAGGGAGAGAAGAAACCAGAGGAGGAGGAGGGAGAGAAGAAACCAGAGGAGGAGGAGGGAGAGAAGAAGAGAGGAGGAGGGAGAGAAGAAACCAGAGGAGGAGGAGGGAGAGAAGAAGAGAGGAGGAGGAAGGAGAGAGAGAAAGAGAGAGAGATGACTTAGGTTTAGGTTACAATTACTTATGTTTAAAAATAAGCTCAACTGGACACCTAAGCGGGTCAGTGAATGAACTGAGAGAGAAAGCATGCAGGGCATTCTACGCCATTAAAAAAAACAATTCAAATTAGCTAAAACTAATTGGGTGTCATTGAACCAATTGCAATTTATGGCAGCGAGGTGTGGGGTCCACTTGCAAAGATTTTACCCAATGGGACAAACACCTAATTGAAACCCTGCATGCAGAGTTCTGTACCATTATCCTACATTGTCAGAGGAAAACTACAAACAATGCATGCAGGGCAGAATTAGGACAATATCCACTAATAATAAAACTGAAAAAAGAGCAATAGGCTACCCGTCCTGTTGGGGGAGGACGCAGAGAGCTGTGGGTTGTTGGGGGAGGACGCAGAGAGCTGTGGGTTGTTGGGGGAGGACGCAGAGAGCTGTGGGTTGTTGGGGGAGGACGCAGAGAGCTGTGGGTTGTTGGGGGAGGACGCAGAGAGCTGTGGGTTGTTGGGGGAGGACGCAGAGAGCTGTGGGTTGTTGGGGGAGGACGCAGAGAGCTGTGGGTTGTTGGGGGAGGACGCAGAGAGCTGTGGGTTGTTGGGGGAGGACGCAGAAAGCTGTGGGTTGTTGGGGGAGGACGCAGAAAGCTGTGGGTTGTTGGGGGAGGACGCAGAGAGCTGTGGGTTGTTGGGGGAGGACGCAGAAAGCTGTGGGTTGTTGGGGGAGGACGCAGAAAGCTGTGGGTTGTTGGGGGAGGACGCAGAGAGCTGTGGGTTGTTGGGGGAGGACGCAGAGAGCTGTGGGTTGTTGGGGGAGGACGCAGAGAGCTGTGGGTTGTTGGGGGAGGACGCAGAGAGCTGTGGGTTGTTGGGGGAGGACGCAGAAAGCTGTGGGTTGTTGGGGGAGGACGCAGAAAGCTGTGGGTTGTGACGCAGAGAGCTGTGGGTTGTTGGGGGAGGACGCAGAGAGCTGTGGGTTGTTGGGGGAGGACGCAGAGAGCTGTGGGTTGTTGGGGGAGGACGCAGAGAGCTGTGGGTTGTTGGGGGAGGACGCAGAGAGCTGTGGGTTGTTGGGGGAGGACGCAGAGAGCTGTGGGTTGTTGGGGGAGGACGTAGAGAGCTGTGGGTTGTTGGGGGAGGACGCAGAGAGCTGTGGGTTGTTGGGGGAGGACGCAGAGAGCTGTGGGTTGTTGGGGGAGGACGCAGAGAGCTGTGGGTTGTTGGGGGAGGACGCAGAAAGCTGTGGGTTGTTGGGGGAGGACGCAGAAAGCTGTGGGTTGTTGGGGGAGGACGCAGAAAGCTGTGGGTTGTTGGGGGAGGACGCAGAGAGCTGTGGGTTGTTGGGGGAGGACGCAGAGAGCTGTGGGTTGTTGGGGGAGGACGCAGAGAGCTGTGGGTTGTTGGGGGAGGACGCAGAGAGCTGTGGGTTGTTGGGGGAGGACGCAGAGAGCTGTGGGTTGTTGGGGGAGGACGCAGAGAGCTGTGGGTTGTTGGGGGAGGACGCAGAGAGCTGTGGGTTGTTGGGGGAGGACGCAGAGAGCTGTGGGTTGTTGGGGGAGGACGCAGAGAGCTGTGGGTTGTTGGGGGAGGACGCAGAGAGCTGTGGGTTGTTGGGGGAGGACGCAGAGAGCAGTGGGTTGTTGGGGGGAGGACGCAGAGAGCTGTGGGTTGTTGGGGGAGGACGCAGAGAGCTGTGGGTTGTTGGGGGAGGACGCAGAGAGCTGTGGGTTGTTGGGGGAGGACGCAGAGAGCTGTGGGTTGTTGGGGGAGGACGCAGAGAGCTGTGGGTTGTTGGGGGAGGACGCAGAGAGCTGTGGGTTGTTGGGGGAGGACGCAGAGAGCTGTGGGTTGTTGGGGGAGGACGCAGAGAGCTGTGGGTTGTTGGGGGAGGACGCATAGAGCTGTGGGTTGTTGGGGGAGGACGCAGAGAGCTGTGGGTTGTTGGGGGAGGACGCAGAGAGCTGTGGGTTGTTGGGGGAGGACGCAGAGAGCTGTGGGTTGTTGGGGGAGGACGCAGAGAGCTGTGGGTTGTTGGGGGAGGACGCAGAGAGCTGTGGGTTGTTGGGGGAGGACGCAGAGAGCTGTGGGTTGTTGGGGGAGGACGCAGAGAGCTGTGGGTTGTTGGGGGAGGACGCAGAGAGCTGTGGGTTGTTGGGGGAGGACGCAGAAAGCTGTGGGTTGTTGGGGGAGGACGCAGAAAGCTGTGGGTTGTTGGGGGAGGACGCAGAGAGCTGTGGGTTGTTGGGGGAGGACGCAGAAAGCTGTGGGTTGTTGGGGGAGGACGCAGAGAGCTGTGGGTTGTTGGGGGAGGACGCAGAGAGCTGTGGGTTGTTGGGGGAGGACGCAGAGAGCTGTGGGTTGTTGGGGGAGGACGCAGAGAGCTGTGGGTTGTTGGGGGAGGACGCAGAGAGCTGTGGGTTGTTGGGGGAGGACGCAGAAAGCTGTGGGTTGTTGGGGGAGGACGCAGAAAGCTGTGGGTTGTGACGCAGAGAGCTGTGGGTTGTTGGGGGAGGACGCAGAGAGCTGTGGGTTGTTGGGGGAGGACGCAGAGAGCTGTGGGTTGTTGGGGGAGGACGCAGAGAGCTGTGGGTTGTTGGGGGAGGACGCAGAGAGCTGTGGGTTGTTGGGGGAGGACGCAGAGAGCTGTGGGTTGTTGGGGGAGGACGCAGAGAGCTGTGGGTTGTTGGGGGAGGACGCAGAGAGCTGTGGGTTGTTGGGGGAGGACGCAGAGAGCTGTGGGTTGTTGGGGGAGGACGCAGAGAGCTGTGGGTTGTTGGGGGAGGACGCAGAGAGCTGTGGGTTGTTGGGGGAGGACGCAGAGAGCAGTGGGTTGTTGGGGGGAGGACGCAGAGAGCTGTGGGTTGTTGGGGGAGGACGCAGAGAGCTGTGGGTTGTTGGGGGAGGACGCAGAGAGCTGTGGGTTGTTGGGGGAGGACGCAGAGAGCTGTGGGTTGTTGGGGGAGGACGCAGAGAGCTGTGGGTTGTTGGGGGAGGACGCAGAGAGCTGTGGGTTGTTGGGGGAGGACGCAGAGAGCTGTGGGTTGTTGGGGGAGGACGCAGAGAGCTGTGGGTTGTTGGGGGAGGACGCATAGAGCTGTGGGTTGTTGGGGGAGGACGCAGAAAGCTGTGGGTTGGCAGCACACTACGTTTGTATTTTATATTGAACCTTTATTTAACTAGACAAGTCAGTTAAGAAAACATTCTTATTTACAATGACGGCCAAACCCGGACAGCGCTGGGCCAATTGTGCTCCGCCCTTTGAGACTCCCAATCACAGTCAGTTGTGATACTGCCTGGAATTGAACCAGGGTCTGTAGTGACGCCTTAGACCGCTGCGCCACTCGGAAGCCCAAAATTGCTGCCTGCCATAAAATGAATGTTATTGATTATCCCGTTAATAATCTTGATTATTATTATTTGAATTAGAGAGATAGAGAGAGAGAGAGAGAGAGACAGAGAGATAGAGAGATAGAGAGAATGAATCTCTGAAGTCTTTCCTTATTCCTTGAATTTTGAGAAGGTTGTTCAGCACTGCAAAATAATACGCCCTACTCTGTGGCTATGTACCCTGTTCAGCACTGCAAAATAATACACCCTGCTCTGTGGCTTCAGCACTGCAAAATAATACGCCCTGCTCTGTGGCTTCAGCACTGCAAAATAATACACCCTGCTCTGTGGCTTCAGCACTGCAAAATAATACGCCCTGCTCTGTGGCTATGTACCCTGTTCAGCACTGCAAAATAATACGCCCTGCTCTGTGGCTTCAGCACTGCAAAATAATATGCCCTGAACAATAACCAGCAATGACATTCATCTATAGTAGATATCCCCGGGCTATTTGTATCCAAATCCGGCTTTAAACTCCTTCACAACAGTATCTCGGGCCTGCCTGGTGTGTTCCTTGTTCTTCATGATGCTCTCTGCGCTTTTAACGGACCTCTGAGACTATCACAGTGCAGGTGCATTTATACGGAGACTTGATTACACACAGGTGAATTGTATTTATCATCATTAGTCATTTAGGTCAACATTGGATCATTCTGAGATCCTCACTGAACTTCTGGAGAGAGTTTGCTGCACTGAAAGTAAAGGGGCTGAACAATTTTGCAATTTTGCACGCCCAATTTTTCAGTTTTTGATTTGTTAAAAAAGTTTGAAATATCCAATAAATGTCGTTCCACTTCATGATTGTGTCCCACTTGTTGTTGATTCTTCACAAAAAAATACAGTTTTATATCTTTATGTTTGAAGCCTGAAATGTGGCAAAAGTTTGCAAAGTTCAAGGGGGCCGAATACTTTCGCAAGGCACTGTACATTTGTTTGTTGGAGCAGCATATGGAACGGTCCATGGTCAGATGAAATCCCTCAGTGCGGACCAGTGGGGTCTGTTTCAGTGCTTTCAAGTTTTCACTGACCATGGGGGGGGTAAGACTCAGGCTTGTGTCCCAAAGTGCACTATATATGGAATAGGGTGGCATTTGGGACACACTATAATCTAGGACAGGCTAGCAACTCAGTAATCTCGGTTACTTAGAATTAAAATTATCTAATATCCTGTTTTACTTCTGGGGGTGATTGCCGTTAACAATTCTGATTAATTATGTGCAAAGGAAACAAAGTCTCCTCCTTCCCAAATGGAAACTCTCAGCCAAACCTAATTTCACCAGTGTTTATCATGGCAAAAACAAAAAAATTGATTTTGACTTTGTGGCTGTGGAATCTAGTGAAAACCGTTCATCTGCACACAGGCTTGAAAATCACGGCACCAGTTTAAGCCCCGCCTTCACCCAATCCTGATTTGTCCAAATAATCAATGATGTAAACCCAAAACGAGGAGTGACTTCTGCTTGTAATCACATAATTCTACCTGAGCCTTGACAGATTCTCACCCGTTTCATCTGTCCACAAGAGATTAGCAACTCAGTAACGTCTGTCACGATTGGCTGCTGGCCCCAGATTCCGGCCCACCCCTGTTCTTCAGAGACTGCGATTGGCTGCTAGCCCCCCTTTCTGACCCACCTCTGTTTTTCAGAGACTGCGATTGGCTGCTAGCCCCCCTTTCTGACCCACCCCTATTTTTCAGAGACTGTGATTGGCTGCTAGCCCCAGATTCTGACAGACTCCTGTTCTTCAGGGACTGTGATTGGTTGCTGGCCCCAGATTCCATCCCAATCATTTTCTTCAGAGATTGCGATTGGCCGGGGAGCAGGACCTCGACCGTAAAGCTAATGCGTTTGGACTGGAAGATACTGTAGGTGTTGTCAAACCGCAGCACATCTGGAGAAGCAAAAGAAAACAACTTAGATGTCTCTCCTCAGTCAGGTCCTTCTACACCTTGACCTATTGCCCTTGTCCTCTTTGGCAGTGTTTACACAAGCAGCCCATTTCTGATATTTTGCCAAATTATGGCAAAAAAGCTGATCTCATTTGTCAAAAGACCAATTAGTGGAAAAAGTTGAGATTTGGGCTGCCTGTGTAAATGCAGTGTTTGTATCCCTGTATGCCAGGCCTGGTTCTCATGTGCCCCTGCACAATTCTCCATGTGTGACTGTAACCTTACCGAGCCGAGCCAAACCAAGCTGTATAGTGTCTGGGACCAAAAATACCCAAGCTAGCACAGTATGGTTTGGATCAGCATGTTATTGTGAGGAGGGTTTACAGCCCTGTCTGGCTGTCCTGTACTCACAGATTCCAGGCTCGCTGCAGGTGAGAGAGCCGTCCTCAGGCACCAGGTGGGTATTGTATCTCTGGCTGGGAACCACCTCCTGCATCTGCGATGCGTTCTGCCTCTGCCCCATCTTACCCTTCATAAACACCCCAAAGCCGATGTCTGCCCCATCACTGGAAAACTGCCACCTGCATAGGATACACACAGGAAACAACAGGAAGAAATATTAATGGATTCATTTTCCTTTCGGCTTACACTATACACAACACACATACAGTAAAAGAAACAGAACGAGGAACAGCGATGGTGAGAGAGGGATAGAGAGGTTAACAGGTTCCCACTCACCGGAGCACACAGCCAGGGAAGAGTATCTCATACTCCAGTTGCTGTGAGGAGCCTCGGCTGACTGTCAGACACCGTTCATAATCCACCTTCACGGACTCCCTCACGAAGTAGGAAGCAGGCACCGGCCCTGCGTAGTGGATCTGGAACACATTTATACAGTGTTTAGAGGATGGATGGTGTGGGTCTAGCTGATAAACATACTATGAAAGTCAGCAGGAAAAATGTTAGGGGAGTAAACACGGTTTTTATTTATTTTGAGGGAAGGAAATAAGAGGATATAAAAAAAGAAAGGCGTACTTACTACAATGAACACATTTCTGAGGTTTCATAGTTTCGAAATGAGAGTCCAGAGTATACGCTTCTGAGGTCCATTGTTTATTAATTTGCATAAAAACAAGAACAGCAAATTTTATTTGACCACACTGACTGTCCTCATTCTACTGGTTAATCTAGTCTTCCTCTGTAGTAACCCTCAACAGACATGAGAGGGAGCCCTCAGCCTTCAACCAAACACACGAGAGGGAGCCCTCAAGCCTTCTGTGCAACCAAAAATATGAGGGAGCCCTCAGCCCTAACGAACACATGAGAGGGAGCCCTCAGCCTTCCACCAAAAACACGAGAGGGAGCCCTCAAGCCTTCTGTGCAACCAAAAATATGAGGGAGCCCTCAAGCCTTCAGTGCAACCATGACATGCCTGGGATCACACAGGACCATGACATGCCTGGGATCACACAGGACCATGACATGCCTGGGATCACACAGGACCATGACATGCCTGGGATCACACAGGACCATGACATGCCTGGGATCACACAGGACCATGACATGCCTGGGATCACACAGGACCAAGACATGCCTGGGATCACACAGGACCATGACATGCCTGGGATCACACAGGACCATGACATGCCTGGGATCACACAAGACCATGACATGCCTGGGATCACACAGGACCATGACATGCCTGGGATCACACAGGACCATGACATGCCTGGGATCACACAGGACCATGACATGCCTGGGATCACACAGGACCAAGACATGCCTGGGATCACACAGGACCATGACATGCCTGGGATCACACAGGACCATGACATGCCTGGGATCACACAAGACCATGACATGCCTGGGATCACACAGGACCATGACATGCCTGGGATCACACAGGACCATGACATGCCTGGGATCACACAGGACCATGACATGCCTGGGATCACACAGGACCATGACATGCCTGGGATCACACAGGACCATGACATGCCTGGGATCACACAGGACCATGACATGCCATGTGGAATGTTCAGAGCTGAGCACTAGTGATAGGGTTATATCCACGGGGCAAGTGGCTTTAGGAAAGAAAACCAGCTTTACCGATGCGAACTAGATTGAAGGACTAATTCTATCGATGTATGTTACTATTCTGGTGAGCAAGAGTTTATTTAGTCTTCTAGGGCAACGTACAGTATAATGACCGAAGAGAAGCTGCATGTGTCTAATTATAGACAAGTTGAAAATAGCCTAACAAAATGTTTGAAATTATAAAACAGTAACATAGGCCTTTCTAAAAAAAAAACGGCATTTCAAAACATATTTTGTTCATCTCAGACTGTGTATTTTCTATATTAGTGGTTTAGGGTCAGGTGAGGGTCTTTATCACATGTAGTCGTACGGTTGCGGATGGGTTATTAGCAATTGCAGGTGGACAAACTGCTGACCCGCGCATCACTACTGAACACGGGTGCAGACACAAACAGGCCCAAACGCATTTGTGGCACTGCCAACGGTAAACGTGTTAAAAAAAATGACCTTTCAACTTTCACTGACTGTTTGCATAATCTGCCTTGTACACTGTACTGTACAAGCAGACCCCCTAATCTAATCTCTCTTATACAGCAAATAGGTGATGATGTCTGCACGACCTTCCAGCGCCTCACAGTCACAGCAGAAGTTGCAACATTCCACACATAGAATGTAGAACTACTAGGACCTGTGGAAGTCTTGACCCTTGATTTGATAATACTAATAAAATATATCTGATGAGACTTTGGTCTGAACGAGGTCAACAAGGCGTTAACCTAGTTCAGACCAAAGTCTCATCAAACACATTTGAATTGCTTTGTCATGTCTCTACATGCCTCTCTTTGGACTGAGCATCAGTTCTTCACGTTCACAGAGAAGTCAACAAGTAAGAAATGCTCCACCAAGTATCTGACCGAAGCACTACAAATAAAGTAGTGGGATAGCTAGAAAGTATGGGGCTAGATGACTACCAATGATAAAAAGCAAACTAAATTCCTGTTCACATCTTGAAAATGGCTAAATGACTCAAAAATGGAATGGAAGTAGAGAGTTTCAGTCCTTAGAATCTTAGTCTTCCTGAAGATTCCAAAGTCATTCCAAAAATACTCAAAGATTCCAAGAGTTCTATGAGATTTTCCTGGGCCTCATTTGGAATGACAAAGACCTGTCCTCCTGCTCCTCATCTCCGGTTAGGAAGACATCTCTACCTATATATCTACAGAAACATCAGACATAAGATCAGTTTTTCTGGGTAATGAAATTACCAATTTATCAGTCAGCATGTGTCTGCCCAAGCCTGCATCTAGACAACAACTAACAACTGCATTTAATGGCATGAAGATGACTAAAATGGCCATTGGCGGTGTTGGCTAGCAGCGAGGTCCAAGGTGAAAAGGTAGGACTGAACTGTAGAGCAAGAAGAAGCAGATCCATGACAGTAACATTGTCTAACATAAAATACCCAATCGCCATCAGACTGTATCCTGTGGAAGCAGACCCAAAGGAAACCATCTGGAGCTCCTATAACATCTCAGTGACCAGAAGTAATGAAGAGCCTGTGAAGAATGGTTGTGAATCGTTTCTTGATGCTGTACAGTCCACAATCTCAACGGATCACCCATAGGAGTTCAATTGTCCGACAGAGACTCCTTATCTAGCCCCACTGCCAGCAGGATGCAGCTTATGATTCACTAGTCCTGCCTACTGCATCTTGTGGTCACAGGCAGCAAAGCTGCTCTCATCTCACAGCCTAATATCTAGTATGCAGCATCCTACTGCATCTTCACAGGCAGCAAAGCAAAGCTGCTCTCATCTCACAGCCTAATATCTAGTATGCAGCATCCTACTGCAAAACCACTAAGGCAGGTATGGAGAAACTACTAAATGCTGAAAATGAAAGTCAGAAATGTAGTCACCATGTACAACAAAAAGCGCCAAAACTACTTAAGAGCAGTAATGAGTGCAGAATTGAACTCTCCAGCCTATCATTCCAGCTGTAGCAACATGAGAATGGGGTCATGAAAACACTGCCCCCCCATGAAAAAAGCGTCCCACTTCCTGGTGGTGCGAGCTCACCTTGTTCCTACAGCGAGGGTCCCCGTCAGGGTCGGTGAGTTTCCCTCCGTACGCGGCAGGAAGCTGCTCTGGGTCTATGTAGTTCAACAACACCTCCTGCCAGTTAGCTGCACAACACACAGGTGAGGAGAGAGAGAGAGAGACTGATGTTACCATGTTACATTTCAGTCATTTAGCAGAAGCTTATTCAGAGCGGATAACAGTTAGTACATTCATAACCTTCATCTTCATGTAGGGTTAAGATGGGTATACATACTGTATGTATTCATAACCTAGTGTGTGACTAATAGAAATGGCATCCATAGAGCTGACAATTCTTTACTCAGCATTCTAGAACAGTACATTTTTATGGGAACATTCCGATGTCAATAAGGAAGTGTCTCACCCCCCAGGATGATGATCTTGTTGCGGGTGATCTCACTCAGGAAGTGCTTGATGAGGTTGTAAGCCACAGGGAAGAGCTTAGGGGCTGAGGAGAGGTGGAGGGGAGAAAGGACCATGTAAACGACAGTATGGTGTCTCATACAGGTTTAAGAGATGTGAGACACAGTTGCGCAGCGGTCTAAGGCATCGCATCACAGTGGGTCTGGGTTCGATCCCGGGCTGTGTCGCAGACCGTGAGACGCATGAGGCGGTGCACAATTAGTCCAGCGTCGTCCAGGTTAGTGGAGGGTTTGGCCGGCTGGGATGTCCTTGTCCCATCGCGCTCTAGCGACTCGTGGCGGGCCGTGCGCATGCACGCTGACTTCGGTCGCCAGCTGTACGGTGTTTCCGCCGACACATTGGTGCGGCTGGTTAAGCGAGTCAAGAAGCAGTGCAGCTTGGCAGGTTTGTGTTTCGGAAGACGCATGGCTCTCGACCTTCGCCTCTCCCGAGTCCGTACGGGAGTTGCAGCAATGGGACAAGACTGTAACTACCAATTGGATTCCACAAAATTGGGGAGAAAAAGGGGTAAAAAGTACCACAAAATATATACAGTTGAAGTCGGAAGTTTACATCCACTTAGTTTGGAGTCATTAAAACTATTTTCTCAACCACTCCACAAATTTCTTGTTCACAAACTATAGTTTTGGCAAGTCGGTTAGGACATCTACTTTGTGCTTGACATAAGTCATTTTTCCAACAATTGTTTACAGACAGATTATTTCACTGTATCACAATTCCAGTGGGTCAGATGTTTACACACACTAAGTTGACTGTGCCTTTTAAACAGCTTGGAAAATTCCAGAAAATGATGTCATGGCTTTAGAGGCTTCTGATTGGCAAATTGACATCATTTGAGTCAATTGGAGGTATACCTGTGGATGTGTTTCAAGGAATACCTTCAAACTCAGTGCCTCTTTGCTTGACATCATGGGAAAATCAAAAGAAATCAGCCAAGACCTCAGAAAAAAATGGTAGACCTTCACAAGTCTGGTTCATCCTTGGGAGCAATTTCCAAACGCCTAAAGGTACCACGTTCAAATGTACAAACAATAGTACACAAGTATAAACACCATGGGACCACGCAGCCGTCATACTGCTCAGGAAGGAGACGCATTCTGTCTCCTAGAGATGAACGTACTTTGGTGCGAAAAGTGCAAACCAATCCCAGAACTACACAAAGGACCTTGTGAAGATGCTGGAGGAGACAGGTACAAAAGTATCTATATCCACAGTAAAATGAGTCCTATAATCAACATAACCTGAAAGGCCACTCAGCAAGGAAGAAGCCACTGCTCCAAAACCGCCATAAAAAAAGCCAGACTACGGTTTGCAACTGCACATGGGGACAAAGATCGTACTTTTTGGAGAAATGTCCTCTGGTCTGATGAAACAAAAATAGAACTGTTTGGCCATAATGACCATCGTTATGTTTGGAGGAAAAAGGAAGAAGCTTGCAAGCCAAAGAACACCATCCCAACCGTGAAGAATGGGGGTGGAAGCATCATCTTGTGGGGGTGCTTTGCTGCAGGAGGGACTTCCCAAATAGATGGCATTATGAGGTAGGACAATTATGTGGATATTTTAAAGCAACATTTCAAGACATCAGTCAGGAAGTTAAAGCTTGTGGGCAGAACTGAAAAAGCATGTACGAGCAAGGAGGCCTACAAACCTGACTCAGTTACACCAGCTCTGTCAGGAGAAATGGGCCAAAATTCACCCAACTTATTGTGGGAAGCTTGTGGAAGGCTACCCGAAACGTTTGACCCAAGTTTTACAATTTAAAGGCAATGCTACTAATCGACATCAACTGTATATTTTAAATAAAGAT
The DNA here is from genome assembly GCF_013265735.2 of Oncorhynchus mykiss. NCBI lineage: Eukaryota > Metazoa > Chordata > Actinopteri > Salmoniformes > Salmonidae > Oncorhynchus > Oncorhynchus mykiss. The sequence goes on along the minus strand of NC_048575.1, from coordinate 77,028,449 downwards.
ATGTGAGACACACTACACAGGTAGGTTTACCACGGTGATACTAAGACATTTCACAATTTTGTTGTAGCCCTAAACTTGCGCACCCCGATTCACATAATCAAGGGTTTGATGATTTGTTGACAAGTTGATTCAGGTGTGCTAGCTGTGGAATAGTTCAAATACCTGGAGTGGTAGGGGGTCCCTACCCCCTGTGCTAGTGGGGATGAAACTTACCTTTGATGACAAACAGTCTCTTGAGGCCCTCTGGGTAATTGTCTTCAAACATGGTCAGGATCTGTAGAGGTACAACAACAACACAACGATCACACAGTATCATCACATTCACACTCTGGATTCTACAGAACAGTGTGTGTGTGTGTGTGTGTGTGTGTGTGTGTGTGTGTGTGTGCGCATGTGTGCGTGTACCTCTCCGTAAGTCTCGATGGCAGGCTTCCATAAATGTTTGAGACCCAGACCATCACAGTCATAGATCATAGTGATGGCTTCAACATGTCTCCCCAACTACAGCAGAGAGACAGTGACAGAGGAAGAGAGAGAGAGCGAGAGAGCGATTGAGCGAGAGAGAGAGAGAGACAGAGAGAAAGAGAGAGACAGAGGGAGGGAGAGAGAGACAGAGACGGAGAGAGAGAGACACAGAGAGAGAGAGAGACAGAGTGAGGGAGATAGAGAGAGAGTATCAAAGTATCATCTCAGATCTGTAACCCAGAGGTTTTAACAGATGACAAAGATTCTAGAGAGGACCACTTCATTAGCGGTATCTAATCTCAGTAAGGTTAGTGTCAGGAGTTTGTATCTAATCTCAGTAAAGTCAGTGCCAGGAGTTTGTATCTAATCTCAGTAAGGTTAGTGTCAGGAGTTTGTATCTAATCTCAGTAAGGTCAGTGCCAGGAGTTTGTATCTAATCTCAGTAAGGTTAGTGCCAGGAGTTTGTATCTAATCTCAGTAAGGTTAGTGCCAGGAGTTTGTCCTGGTCAGGTCATACTGTATGTTCAGGAACAACTCCAGGCCCTCCACATATGAATAAAACTCTCATATACCCTCTCAGACTGCAGCTCACACTCCTTCTGCAGGATCTCACAGTCTCTGATCTTAGACTTGATGAAGTCCTGTTTAGACGCTGACAGGAAGAGGCCCTTGGGGTCCACGGGGCCGATGACATCCCACCAGATGGGGCTCCCCTCACGGTCGTACCCACACATCCCACCTGACAGGTACTTCTCGATCACCTGGACACAAATACAATGGTAACGCACTATGAATACCACGGTAACGCACTATGAATACCACGGTAACACACTATGAATACCACGGTAACGCACTATGAATACCACAGTAACGCACTATGAATACCACAGTAACGCACTATGAATACCACAGTAACGCACTATGAATACCACCGTAACACACTATTAATACCACCGTAACACACTATTAATACCACCGTAACACACTATTAATACCACGGTAACACACTATTAATACAAGAGACCGGTACCTCTGGAGGCTGCCATTCTGTGGTGATTGTGTCTGCGTTCATGTGTTTCCTGAAGTCAAGGTGCTGAAATAAAACATGATAGAACAGTTTTTACATGTAATAGCATGTTCTTCCCCCCTCCCTCGCTCTTACACAGACATGCAAGAACGCACACACGCTCACACAGACAGGAGAACAGTGAGTATAGTGAGTTAAGTGGATCAGTCAGACTGTCAGAGTGACTAATACCTGCATAAATACCCCCTCAGCATGAAAGGGATATCAAATGTCACATGACATAATGGTACAGTAGGCTTGGCTAAATTGTTTAATGAGATTAATGTTCCGCATTAGACTAAATGCTGTTTTGTGAGCAGCACTTGTATGTGACACAATCCCTGCTATTTTCCATGGGCTTTCCCCACATAATTTCAGATGGCTTGTGTAAGGCTGGCTGGACAAACCACTGGTCACACTAGGGCTAGTCTAATGGTAGCATTGACAATATACAACAGATAGACAATAGCCATATAGCTACATGTTTCAATAAGAACAACATAGGAGAGGGGTGGCCTGGGAGGGTTACCTTTCTCAGCATGGCCTCTGATTTGTTGACATTGAAGTTCCTGGCTGAGAGGAGAAAGAGAAGGGGCCAGGGAGAAAGGGGGAGAGAGAAGGGGGGGGGGGGGGGTGAATAATAGCTATGGTTGTAGATAACAGCTGAGGGGGATTGGGAATGTATGTGTGTGTGTATATGTGTGTGTGTGTGTGTATATGTGTGTGTGTGTGTGTATATGTGTGTGTGTATATGTGTGTGTGTGTGTATATGTGTGTGTGTGTGTGTATATGTGTGTGTGTGTGTATATATATGTGTGTGTGTATGTGTGTGTGTGTGTGTGTGTGTATATATATATGTGTGCGGTTATTCAACATGTAGTATGTCTATTTGAGAAACACAGAGCATCTTTGTCCTCCACAACTAAAACATTATCAACAGACAACTACTGGCAAACAAACAGGAAATGACCCCAAGTCCCCTTTTCGTTCATGAGAAGACGATGAGAGGCACTGGTTGAGTCCAAAATAGCTCCCTTTTACATATTTAGTGCACTACTTATGGGCCCTGGTCAAAAGAAGTGCACTGAAGAGGGAATAGGGTGCCATTTGAGTGCACTAGAGGGAATAGGGTGCCATTTGAGTGCACTAGAGGGAATAGGGTGCCATTTGAGTAATATAATTGGCTGAAACCCTGGTTTCCATCTCTCTTTATATACCCAGACATTGCATTTATTCCTCACTCTGGGTTTCAGCCAATGAGCAGGGCAGAGCTGGTTGTGTCACCATGACAACAGACTATCGCTAGCCTCCATTAACGATGGGAATCCGCGCCACTGGCCGCCCCACCAACATTGTTATTGTTTTTGTTGCCAAACTGAGCAGCAAAGTGGGAGAAAAAAATAGCAGCACAGGTGCTCTTCTATCGCTCGTGCAATGATGTCAGAGCAGGAAAAACTGTTGGTTGTTTGTTTGCAGTAACTTCTTTGTTGTTGTAAAATTGCAAAACAGACGTGGCTGCTTCACCATGAAAAATTCCAGCTTGAAGGGTCCTTTAAGAGATTTAAAGCATCCGGTCGCCTGCCTGAGGCTTCCTTCCACTGTGTGCCAAAACCTTATCAGACCTCCCGCTTGCAGTAGCAGCACTGTACAGTACTGACCCAGAAGTACTGACCCAGAAGGGATAGGAGAGGATGCCAAGCAGCCTATCTAATACTCTAGCTAAGGTGATTAAGTGGCCAGCTGACAGCAGGGGTCAGTCAGTGGCTGTGTCCCAAATGGCATGCTACTACCTACAGTGCCTTGCGAAAGTATTCGGCCCCCTTGAACTTTGCGACCTTTTGCCACATTTCAGGCTTCAAACATAAAGATATAAAACTGTATTTTTTTGTGAAGAATCAACAACAAGTGGGACACAATCATGAAGTGGAACGACATTTATTGGATATTTCAAACTTTTTTAACAAATCAAAAACTGAAAAATTGGGCGTGCAAAATTATTCAGCCCCCTTAAGTTAATACTTTGTAGCGCCACCTTTTGCTGCGATTACAGCTGTAAGTCGCTTGGGGTATGTCTCTATCAGTTTTGCACATCGAGAGACTGAAATTTTTTCCCATTCCTCCTTGCAAAACAGCTCGAGCTCAGTGAGGTTGGATGGAGAGCATTTGTGAACAGCAGTTTTCAGTTCTTTCCACAGATTCTCGATTGGATTCAGGTAACTAACTCAGTTGCCGGAGAGGAAGGAAACCGCTCAGTGATTTCAGGCTGGCAGCTTCATTAAATAGTACCCGCAAAACACCAGTCTCAACGTCAACAGTGAAGAGGGGACTCCGGAATGCTGGTCTTCTAGGCAGAGTTGCAAAGAAAAAGACATATCTCAGACTGGCCAATAAAATATTAAGATGGGCAAAAGCACAGACAGAGGAACTCTGCCTAGAAGGCCAGCATTCCGGAGTCCGTAGGTACGTAGGTGATCTTCAGTTTCTTGAAAATGTCTCGCATGGAATAGCCTTCATTTCTCAGAACAAGAATACACCGACGAGAAGAAAGTGCTGTATTTCTGATCAATTTTATGTTATTTTAAATGGACAAAAAAAACATGCTTTTCTTTCAAAAACAAGGACATTTCTAAGTGACCCCAAACTTTTGAACGGTAGTGTATGTAAATTAGATATTTATGTATTTCATTTTCAATAAATCTGCAAGAATTTCTAAAAACATGTTTTCACTTTGTCATTATGGGGTATTGTGTGCAGATGGGTGAATATATATATTTTAATCCATTTTGAATTGAGGCTGTAACACAGCAAAAACATGGAAAAGGTCAAGGGGTATGAATATTTTCTGAAGGCAATGTAGTTATCATGTTTCACATTGGATTTATGAACTACCAAAAGGGAAAATGTTTTTAATCCTGATGACGCTCTGCACACACAAGTTCGTTAGCTAGCTGGCTAGCTAGCTGTGGTCCAATGTTAAGCCAACTCTCTGAATTTCAAAGACATTCAAAGTTCCTCGATGGAAGCCGCTCATCCGTATGTATAATTGCGTGGGCCTAATTCAGATAATGCATGTCATAACAAGATGCTCAGGGCTTAAAAAAAAGCCTCCTCCTCCACCCTGTCTCACCAACAGGAAAAAATGTCAGTCACATCTCGCACCCTACACTCTGTCCATCTCGCATGTAAACAACTAGGCTACAGCTTGCCCGCTCCATAGCAAGATGCTTTATCCAAACTGATTGGTAGTAATGTGATTTCAGAGGTTTAAAAAGGAACTTAAAAGGAATTATATAAACCTGTACTTTTTGGGGGGGGGGGGGTCAAAACTTTATTTTGCAGGTCGGAACAGTGGAATAGAACGAAAAAAAATGACGGTTTCATTCAGAATGAAACGATTGGAAAATAATTTCGGTTCCAACACCAGTTCTTAGCTCTTCAGGGTTCTAAAGCGGACCTTCGTTACAAGGAGCACATGTGCGCTTAAAGTTTTAAAAATGTAGGTGTAACGGATGTGAAATGGCTAGCTAGTTAGCGGTGCGCGCTAGTGGCGTTTCAATCGGTGACGTCACTTGCTCCGAGACCTTGAAGTAGTGGTTCCCCTTGCTCTGCAAGGGCCGCGGCTTTTGTGGAGCGATGGGTAACGATGCTTTGTGGGTAAACTGTTGTTGATGTGTGCAGAGGGTCCCTGGTTCGTGCCCGGGTATGGGCGAGGGGATGGTCTAAAGTAATACTGTTACATAGGCGCACACAAAGAAATTCAGGAGCACCGTATTTCAGGTTATAAATACTGCATCACCCATCTCATGTGTATATACTGTATTCTATACTATGCCACTGTATCTTAGTCCAATGCCACTCTGACATATGTATGCATTCTTAATGCATTCCTTACTTAGATGTACGTGTATTTTGGGTTATGTTGTGAAACTGTTAGATATTACTTGTTAGATAATACTGCACGGTTGGAGCTAAGAACACAAGCATTTTGCTACACCAGCAATAACATCTGCTAACCACGTGTATGTGATCAATAACATCTGCTGAACACGTGTATGTGATCAATAACATCTGCTAACCACGTGTATGTGATCAATAACATCTGCTGAACACGTGTATGGTGATCAATAACATCTGCTGAACACGTGTATGGTGATCAATAACATCTGCTGAACACGTGTATGGTGATCAATAACATCTGCTGAACACGTGTATGGTGATCAATAACATCTGCTAACCACGTGTATGTGATCAATAACATCTGCTGAACACGTGTATGGTGATCAATAACATCTGCTAACCACGTGTATGTGATCAATAACATCTGCTGAACACGTGTATGGTGATCAATAACATCTGCTAACCACGTGTATGGTGATCAATAACATCTGCTGAACACGTGTATGGTGATCAATAACATCTGCTAACCATGTGTATGTGATCAATAACATCTGCTGAACACGTGTATGGTGATCAATAACATCTGCTAACCATGTGTATGTGATCAATAACATCTGCTGAACACGTGTATGGTGATCAATAACATCTGTTAAACACGTGTATGTGATCAATAACATCTGCTAACCACGTGTATGGTGATCAATAACATCTGCTGAACACGTGTATGGTGATCAATAACATCTGCTGAACACGTGTATGGTGATCAATAACATCTGTTAAACACGTGTATGTGATCAATAACATCTGCTAACCACGTGTATGGTGATCAATAACATCTGCTAACCACGTGTATGTGATCAATAACATCTGCTAACCACGTGTATGGTGATCAATAACATCTGCTAACCACGTGTATGGTGATCAATAACATCTGCTGAACACAATACATTTGATTTGAAAGCTAAAATCCTTACATTTTTTCGAGCGCACTGTTGGTCCTACATTGAAATTCCAGGTCACACAACAAAATACTCAGGCTCAATATGTGAGTCAAATGGTTGCACTGTAGAGCCCTGCTGTTGGATTGCAGGACTTTGACTGTGGGAAATCACCTTCCCCGTCAGCATATTGAATATTCTAATTGCACTTCACAGCCTAACCTATGGACTGTGCAGTCATTAAATGGGATATCGGCCTACTCAGTAACACCCACAGAGCACAATTAGCTCTGAATGGTCAATACACAAGGGATGCATCTAGACAGGCAGCCCAATTCTGATATTTTTTTCCCCCCACTAATTGGACTTTTGACCAATCATATCAGATATTTTCACGTCAGATCTTTCTCAGAGCTGATCTGATTGGTCAAAAGAATTGGGCTGCCTGTCTAAACGCAGCCGTTGTCGTTGACTGGCGGGCTAATGTGGCTCATTTCAAACTGGCTTCAGAGTCCTGCAATAGATTAGCCTATACATCCAACTTGAATCAAGGCTTGGAGGTAAGGATGACAGCGGTGGTGTAGCCTAAAGGCGTTACTGTATCAATAATAGGCCTAAGTGATATTGTATCTTCATAGCAAACAAACATTTTGATTTAACTAGGCAAGTAAATAAAGAAGTTGTTTGAGTGGTAAGGGGAAAGTCTAGGAGTGAAGTCAGGAGAGGTGCATCTGTGACACACCAAAAGCAGACACTGATGTGGTGTTCCCAACAGCAAGGCTCAGTGGAACATGGCAATGACTGACATTCTTTATAAAATGTTTTTTATTTCTTTCTTTAAATGTCGAAATAAACATGTCTCCAGCCCCAAATCAAACACTCACAACCTGAAAATATGTTTGTACATTGTTCAATCAATTGGTGAGAGCGAGAGCCTCAAATATCACATCCACTGTACACATCCATCGTACATATCCACTGTACACATCCATCTGTACACATCCATCTGTACATATCCACTGTACACATCCATCTGTACACATCCATCTGTACATATCCACTGTACACATCCATCTGTACACATCCATCTGTACACATCCACTGTATACATGAAGAGGCAAAGTAGTTTCCTGTTTCAGTCACGTCATTGGTCACGTTCCTGTGGTTGACGATAGAGCCTCCCACTATGCAGGTCGATGGCGGCAGGATGAAGTCGGTGAAGAGCAACTTTTGAAACTTGGAGTCAAAAACGACATTTCCCTTTGGTCACATTATTTTTGTTCCTGCAGTCGACATGTAGGCGCAAGTGAGACAAGTTGTATCCCTCGTAATGCAAAACACTTTGAAAGGCGACTTGACAGAAGTGATCCGCCCATTGACAGCAGGTATTCAGCAGTCATACAAGTATGCCTTATTTACTTTGAAGAACTACTAAAAATAGTGATTTTTGTCAGGCAGCAGCTCTATAGAGATGAGATGATGACTTGGAATGAAATAATAAAGTCAACAAATAAAACTACTGTAATAAACACAACTGGAACATTTTATTACAGTAAAGTCACGTGTGTAGATAGATGTTAAGTGATCAGCAGTAATAGGCCGTCCCTACCATCATGGGACTTGTATTGATTGTTGTATTGTGTTGTTACAGCATTCAACCCACATAATGCAGAGCGCAACAACAATAAAAAAATCCTCGAAAACTAAATTGAAAACCGTGAATATTTTTTTGGGGGGGAAAAGAATCAAAACGAAACCCAACGGACCTCAAAAAACACTAATCGCTCAGCACTAGTAACTGTAAGGAATTACATTTAGATCCACGGGCATACAGAATGGGGGCCGTGGTCGAGTTGCCCATCCCTGGTCTAGACAGACCAGACCATTACCGCTGAGTGATGTTGCTATGCAACGCCAGACTTGTTCAATGTTTGCATGAAGAAAAAAAAAAAGAAGGTCAACAACCTCTGGGTTCACCCCGTCTTCCTGTCACATGGGTCACAATAGTGTGCGTCATCCAACAGATTTCAGGGGACGTCTACAGTAACACAGCTACATATCTTTCTTCTCTAAACAAAATGGCACAGTGATTTCCCATGTCATGGCTCTTCCACACAGCAGCAGACGACTGGTGCAATAATTTGCCTTGGATTCAAATGTCTTTCCACTTCTTTTTTTTAACACATTCCCATTTACAGCAACAACCTGGGGAATAGTTACAGGGGAGAGGAGGGGGGAGGGGGATGAATGAGCCAATTATAAGATGGCAATGATTAGGTAGCCATGAAGATACAGTATGAGGGCCAGATTGGGAATTTAGCCAAGGACACTAAGGTTAACACCCCTACTCTTATGATAAGTGCCATGACATCTCTCAGCTTTTAAAGGAACCTTTGTGAACCATGATAATTGCCCTCTCTCCCTTGAAACCTGTTTTACAGGTTTAATGTCATCAGGTCATCTACAAGTCCATGCTAGGTAAAGCTCCGCCTTATCTCAGTTCACTGGTTACGATGGCAACACCCATCCGTAGCACGCGCTCCAGCAGGTGTATCTCACTGATCATCCCTAAAGCCAACACCTCATTTGGCCGCCTTTCGTTCCAGTTCTCTGCTGCCTGTGACTGGAACGAATTGCAAAAATCGCTGAAGTTGGAGACTTTTATCTCCCTCACCAACTTCAAACATCTGCTATCCGAGCAGCTAACCGATCGCTGCAGCTGTACATAGTCTATTGGTAAATAGCCCACCCATTTTCACCTACCTCATCCCCATACTGTTTTTATTTATTTATTTTTATTTTTCTGCTCTTTTGCACACCAATCTCTACCTGTACATAACCATCTGATCATTTATCACTCCAGTGTTAATCTGCATAATTGTAATTATTTGCCTACCTTCTCATGCCTTTTGCACACAATGTATATATAGACTCCCCTTTTTTCTACTGTGTTATTGACTTGTTAATTGTTTACTCCATGTGTAACTCTGTGTTGTCTGTTCACACTGCTATGCCTTATCTTGGCCAGGTCGCAGTTGCAAATGAGAACTTGTTCTCAACTAGCCTACCTGGTTAAATAAAGGTGAAATAAAAAATAAAATAAAAAATGTGCATTGCCCTAAATAACAATGATGCACAGAGAGCCTGTGTGAGTTCAGCCCAGTCCCATCTAGAACAAGCAGGAGCTACACTTCCTGGGGTCCACAAACACAAAACATGACAAGTAACAAAACACTGGTACACTAACAGACAAGGACAGACACATTTAAAATACTAAAGAAAACAAACAATACTCTCACTCTCTGTGTTCCTGCAACCTCTCGCTCTCTGTGTTCCTGCAACCTCTCGCTCTCTGTGTTCCTGCAACCTCTCGCTCTCTGTGTTCCTGCAACCTCTCGCTCTCTGTGTTCCTGCAACCTCTCGCTCTCTGTGTTCCTGCAACCTCTCGCTCTCTGTGTTCCTGCAACCTCTCGCTCTCTGTGTTCCTGCAACCTCTCGCTCTCTGTGTTCCTGCAACCTCTCGCTCTCTGTGTTCCTGCAACCTCTCGCTCTCTGTGTTCCTGCAACCTCTCGCTCTCTGTGTTCCTACAACCTCTCGCTCTCTGTGTTCCTACAACCCCTCGCTCTCTGTGTTCCTACAACCCCTCACTCTCTGTGTTCCTACAACCTGTCACTCAACCAATCAACTCTAGACCACAGACATTCTAACAACATCCATGTCCAAGCTAAACAACTTGGTTTCTAAATGTTTTCTCTCTTTCTCAAACTCTTCCCCCCATAACACCCAACTGAAGGCATTTACTGTAAGCAGGTTTTGTAAGTTCCCTAAAGGTCGCTTTCTATTTGAAAAGCTGTTGGTTACTTCTATGTGTTGAAAAACTATTGAGAAATACAAGTTTCAACTGCTGAAATTGTTCTGGTCAAACTACAATATCTACGCGTTCAATGTGACTTCTTCCATAGCGTATCCCAGTAACCCAGCTAGACCTGAGAGTTTGTCCACACACAAGCATGGTCTTATTAACAGCCTTACAGCTCTCCTAGTAGAATATTATAGTAGTCCAACTCCAAGCCGTGATGAAGCAACAGCTGTAGTTAGCCTCAGTCTCCCACCAACTTTAGTTTACCTCACCTCTGAGCCAGCGCAACAGGAAGTGGTCATGATGAGCAGGAAGTAGTGGAAGAACGTCCTGAATCCTCTCTCGAAACTGCCCAAGAATGAAACGGGGTGGCAGTAATAGAGAGAGAGAGAGAGTGAGAGAGAGAGTGAGAGAGAGAGAGAGAGAGAGAGAGACAGGGAGAGAGACAGGGAGGGAGAGAGAGAGACAGAGAGATAGAGAGAGAGAGACAGAGAGATAGAGAGAGAGATATAGACAGAGAGATAGAGAGAGAGACAGGGAGAGAGAGAGAGAGACAGGGAGAGAGAGAGAGAGAGAGAGAGAGAGATAGAGAGAGAGAGACAGGGAGAGAGAGAGAGAGAGAGGCCAAAGGTTGTGTTAGTGATAGACAAGGGTTTAGTTGTAAACATGAATGAAAGAACATGATATGAAATTAATTGTTATATGAAAATCACAGACACTTGTCTAAAATCACATGCAATCCACCTCAAAATGTGGAAGTTAATCTATTCTTACACATTAAACAAAGCGCATAGGTCAAAATAAATTCCATAGTGTGACTTCTGAGGGAAATTCCTGCTTTCAATCATAAGTTAACAATCACAAAAATAAGTCCACTAGAGAGCACACTCAGACATCAAGTTTAATATCATAAAATAAGACCGATGAAACCATAATCATACACACTGCCCCAATCTGTGACACTACTGTCACACTTCTGTTGATTCTGGAATATTAAAATGTGTTATGTAGAGATACGTAGGTAACACAAACAATCAGATTGTATGTTTGAGCTTTGCGTGATATAAACATAAACACAAGACAATATTAGAAAGTTGACATAAAAGGACAGTAACGAACCAAGACCGGAGAAACTCAATTCCATAAGCTATAAATAATGTTACATAATATCTTGAGAATTCATTCATGGAATACTAGGCCTTCAGGACGTTGATGTCAAATTCAGTTAGGTTAGGTTTAAGTCAGAATTATGAGATAGTAAGTCTGGATCATGGACATTGAATAGTCCTGCAGGTGGACCCCTTCTAAACGGGCAATCTGGGTTTCAAACAATGACAAAGCATTTACCCCGCTGAGGGAATGTCGCATGAGAGATGTAACCACTCTCAAATAAATAGACACAAGGAATCTAAAATATGGATGCAAGGACTAACCATCCATGACATCAAAATTATAGTTTTAACCATGTTTTGAAGATATACAGTGTTTGTTTACAATACAGTGTTTGTTTACAATTACATTGTTTACAAACAGTTGAGTAAACAAGCATAGATTTGGGGTTCTGATGGGGTAAGACCGTTGCTCATGAGGCATTTTTAAGTTCCATTTTTCGACATTTAAATTATTACTATATAGCCATTGATTCTTGAAGAATGTATGTACCAATCCCAGATTGCCCCTTTAATGGGTAGAATTGTATTCGTTAATTCTGATGTCAACTAGATGTCATCGAACAGGCACCCAACTCGCATCAACAAAACATCTTCAATCCATTAATATGGAACAATATCACCACAAACTCTCTCTCTCATTTTCCATCCTCCCCATGATTCAGAATATATCATTTTCATAGTCATGGCATATTTGTTAAAGTGCTATTGAAGATTGAAATCAGGAAGAACAAAAAAGTGTGGATTGTTCTATCCTCCCCTGATTCAGAATACATCATGTTCATAGTCATGGCATGCTTAGCTCAATAGCTATTGACGGCAGAATACCGAATATCCAGTATGAAACTAATTTGACCTTGGTGCTCTCGCCTACACACCAACGGTAATTTGATATCTGTGAGTATCAGCGCATTTACGAACGCAACCGATGCAGATTAGGGTAGGGGATATAGGCTACTGAATAATGGTGTAGCTATTGCGCTGTTTCTCCTGCATGTTGTTGGAAGACCAAGGCAAAAGTAATATGAAGTTTGGGACACACCAGTTATGCTTTTTGATAATCATATAGACTTAACGGGAGCATTTTTCTCCAATAAACAAATGACTTGCATGAACACGTGGTTTTGTTTAGGCATTTTAGTTTGATATTTGCCAGTGTGAAACCAACTTGATCAAATTAAGCTCTCTGAATCGAACTAGGCGTACAGCTCAGAACTGTGTGAAAACGCCCTTATAGAGAAACTTCAGGGAGAACGACATGATGCAATAATATTCTATTGGTAGTTACAATTAACTGTAGCCATATGTTTTCTAGGTTCCAGGTGTTACCGTCCTCAACAGTATCGGCGATTGTCACTTCGACAAACATAAATAATTGCTACACAAAAACAGAAATGTAGCCTACAATACAGACATTTACCTCTTCCAATGCCCCTGCCTGCTTCGGGCTGAGGTCGCCAACCCTGCCGCTCATCACGTCACGTCAAAGCACACACACAAAAAAGCTTGTTTTTCTGCCGTCAATGGAAGTTTAAGAACGACACACTGCTATCCCAGTTGCTGGACTGACTGCAGTCGGTCTGTCACGGTATCGTACTGTATGGTGATGCTCGACGGGGGCGCTGTTCTCTTCTCCATCCCTGTCTGTCAAGTCGTAAATGTGTAAATTCCAGAGGAAAACACCCACACCCTGACTTGCCAAGTTAATTAAAGGTTACACATTGGAGAGAAGCCAAACATTTTAAGTGATTTTAAGTGGTTAAGCCATTACTCAAGGACACATTTGTAGATTTTTCACATAGTCAGCTCGGGATTCGAACCAGCAACGTTTCAGTTACTAACCCAACGGTCTTGACCGCCAGGCTACAACCAACATTTACATTGGGCAAAAATAAGAATGAAACATGCCATCACAAGTTTAAACTTATCAAAAGCAATTAATGTAGATCCCTTTCAAGTTGGTGGCAGAACAACAGGGGAGTTCTTATAAAATGCCAGAAAAAGAAGCCTCTATTTACATATGGGGCGGCAGGGTAGCCTAGGGGGAAGCCCAAAACCTAAAAAGAAACCTAGAGAGGAACCAGGCTCTGTGGGGTGGCCAGTCCTCTTCTGGCTCTGCAGGGTGAAGATTATAACAGAACATGGCCAAGATGTTCAAATGTTCATAAAGTTCATAAAGATACCCCTGGACATACCCCTGGACAGGGCCAAACAAGCAGGATATAACCCCACCCACTTTGCCAAGGCACAGCCCACACCACTAGAGGGATATCGTCAATCACCTACCCTGAGACACGAAGACCTCCCCCATGGCACGAACCCGAGGGGCGCCAACCCACTCAAGTGACGCACCCCTCCTAGGGACGGCATGGCAGAGCACCAGTAAGCCAGTGACTCAGCCCCTGTAATAGGGTTAGAGGCAGAGAATCTCAGTGGAGAGAGGGGAACCGGCCATATCAATGAGCGTTACCATTCTAGCCAACAGGCAATCTCAATTAGGCTATATCAATGAGCGTTACCATTCTACTAGCTAACAGGCAATCTCAATTAGGCTATATCAATGAGCGTTACCATTCTACTAGCTAACAGGCAATCTCAATTAGGCTATATCAATGAGCGTTCTAGCTAACAACTGCAGCACGAAATAGTTATTTTTGCAAAGAACACAACCAAATATAATCTTAACGCTGTTCAAGCAAGAATCAAAACATCATTGTAAGCGCATGAGCACCCAAAGAGGTTATTTTGTTAAGAAGTAATATAGGCTATGTTGAATGGGCGCAGACGGCTGTTGCTTTCTTACGAGTCTGTGCCTGAGGTCAATGTGTCGCGTACTGGAAAAGGGTCTATAGCTTTGAAACAGAAACATCAAACGCAAGACAAGAAGGGTCTTTGCTTATGGATAATTCCTATTTCCTTTCATCTAGGCAAGGCCAAACGAGTCAATCAATTGTTGTATAATTGTTCTAGTACCCAAAAACGGAAATTGAATATCGACTCGTTTTCTTGTCTATGGTTGTCAAATTGAGTAACAGAAAACAAGTAACAACAAAATGTATCAAATGTTTATTTTTTTATTTTAGTTCATACCTGGAAGTACACACCCCCTAATATATTATTCAGGAGAATAGCGGCAGTGTTTACAGTCTGGGTCGAGCTGCAGTATCAGCAGCACAGACAAGGTTGCCATGTTCGCGTTTTTCCCCAAAATTAGGCTACTTTGAAAATCTATTGTTCGCGGATTGCACGTTTTTTGGACTACTAAATTGCACCGCGGCTGCAATGGCATTTCTCTTTTTTATTATCAATTAATTTCACTGTGCTGCTGTTGACTATCAGGCAGTGAAGCAGGCTGCTGTTGCTGAGTGAGTGAGTGAGTGAGTGAGTGTCGGCGAATAGCTTCGTATACAGTCATTGGAAGGGAGGGGTATGCCAGCTGTGAAACAGAAGAGTCGTTGTCTGTTCTTTTGAGTTTTGATGTTGAGTCTTTGCCCGACAAAATGTTAGGATATATAAATTATCCTGTACGAGATTGTAAGCTGAATACATTACGTTGTTACAGGTGTCAAGTGTATGTGCATGTGGCAGAATTGTGTAGGAGGGAGGTTCCTAGGTGTGAGAAGTGTGCAGAAGGAAGGGCATGAGACAAAGGAATGTGTAGCATTGGGAAAATGAGTGGTATGTGTTAATTATAGGCGTGCCCATGGAGCTGGGGATCAGAAAATATCCTGTGCGAGGCAGGTTGAGGTTTCCAGGGTTAGAGTAGTGCAGAAGTCGTATGCTGAGGCAGTGAAGAAAGTAGAGGAAGATGGGTCAAGGGAGAGGGATCCTGAGAGAACTGGTGTCAGTAGTGGTGTCAGTAGTAGATCTGTACCAGTACAGAGGGAGGGATCCTGAGAGGACTGGTGTCAGTAGTAGATCTGTACCAGTACAGAGGGATAGGCCAACAAGTGATATATGTTTCAGTAAGATTGGATTTTTTGCATTTATAGCAATGGTTATCAACTAAACTGCAGGGGCAGAACGTAAGTGGCAGAAAATGGAGGTTGTGATGTCTGCGAGACTTGTCATCAGAAGAGTTACAGAGTGTAGTAAGTGGTGGTGTCCCATCCTTTCAGGCTGTTGGCCTGAGGTACGACTAAATCTATTTAAATAGTGGAGTAGGGTGGTGTTTATTTTTTTGTGTATTTCATTTTAAATTGTTTGTTTATTAGTATCATTTTTTTAAAGTGTAATGTTAGATGGTATGGCATTTGTTTATTTATTTCAAGCAAAGTATAAGGGAGTAATACTCCAGTCTAGTAGGTTGGCGTTAATGCAACCTTTATTGAATGCCAACCGCTGTTAAACCTCATGGAAGAAGAGGGGCGGGCTGGACGGGTGTGTGTGTAGTACTATTGAGCACCCGATTAGACTACAATCACCCCATTAGAAGGTGGAAATCGTCACACCAATCCCACCATTCATATGGTGAATGTGGTACCTCACACTTACTGGTGCATGCACCCTGTGTTAACCATTAATCGGGTGGTTGTATGGGGGGTGATAAGTGCCAGAATTAAGCCTCGTGAAGCTACAAATATGTTTGTTATGGAAGATCTTACTATGAATGCCTTAAAAATGTCTACATGTGTTATGCGTCACGGGTTAGTTTAAGTGTTAGTTTAGTTTATTATTAAAGCTCTCACCATGAACACCTTGCAAATGTTTGCATGATGTCCATTTTTTTTACATTGCCAGAGTAATCTAATCAATTCAATTTGTCAATTTAGCTTAAAATAGCCATATCACCTCAATACAAAAATTATTAGGTTAGTTGATATCACAGCCGGCCACCTTTACTGTGCCTATTTCTCACATCAATACAGACAGAAGGGCTTCTTTGTTGGAGGTAGCCCTATTCAGAAATAAGATGTAGCTTAGGTCTCTAGCATTCAAAACAACTCAACTCAATCTCTGACTTCAGTGCGTTCAAGACAACCGGGAACACAGAAAAAGAAGATCTCAGACTGAGATTTTTTATTTTACGGTATTCTAACTCGGAATTTCAATTCAGACACCCTGGCATCTTTCTCTGACCTGAACATCACTGATGTCATGATTTGACCCCCCCAGAGTGTTCAGTTTACTGGTTTAACGGACACAATCATTGTCACCATTCAATCCTTAGGCTCTGCATATTTCTGTAGAGATGTGGTTAAAAGCAGGGCTCGAATTTGAGGGGGTGTGTGAGGATAGAGGCCTCACCCTTGTTATAGAGACGGATAAAAAGCATAGGCTACCCCTTGTTGGTTTAGCCTTAGAAAAAACACCGGTCCTGATTATACAAAGTGATCTAGGCAAAAACAATGATTAACTCTACGATTATATCCACATAGGCTAGTAGCCTATCGAAGGTCTTGCTCTGACTCAACATGGTTTCTTGGTAGACCTATTTATGACAACACTCACTTTTAAATTAAAAGCAAGTGTCACTATCACAGGGAAATATGGTTGTTTAATTAAATACGCCACAATTAGTGGTAGGCTAGCATATTAGTGGTAGGCTATGCCTACAGCAAAATACCAAAAAGATAGGATGGTTATGGGTCTGTCCATAGACCATAAAGTTTAACAGATAAACATTTTTTTTTATTCAGGAGAATCGCATTGAATCAGGCTATTACATTTCAGTGCAGTTGTGTTCTTACGCATAACCGTAGTCTAAACGGAACTGAAAAACACCCCAGCTTGTTTTGATCACAGATCATGATAAAGCCTGAACATTTCATCTATATTTGTCATTGATTTAGCCCACAATCGCCTACAGATTCGATACACACGAAGGCCTATATTTACTCTGGATTTGACAAACAATAGACTGACTAGGATCCTTTGACCTTTTCCCCACATATTTGTTCCCAATTAGGCTACAGTCCTATTGTGATTAATGATATTTACTATAATCTCCTTTTTTATGAATTAACAGGCATCGGGATAAAAACTAAAAATATATTGTTTCGATGCCCCCCGTTCACACATTAATGTTACTTACCTTAGATTACAAAGCCAGCTAATTTCCACTCCGTCCATATGCAAATACAAGTGATTCATACACTGGCTTGTCTGGCTGTCATGTTTTCATTTTAACCTTCCCTTTAAATAATAGTATTTCAGTAGTCCTCTATTATGACAAAAAAAAAAAACATATAGCTCATTAATACACCATTGTGGTTGAATGTATCTATTGGAGGTCCTAGGATACAACAATGAGTAATGTTGCACTAACAAATACCATCAAGGGATACCTTTACAACAATGAACACCTTGTGAAACATCTGTGTAAACCAACCTGGCAATATTTAAGATTTAAATATATAAACTTTGTTATTTTTTAGGGTACGGGTGTGTCAATTTACTTTCAAAGATTTCCTGTACACTCACATGACAATCATAGCCTGAAATACTGCATTACGGTGGGTGGAATAGAGAGGAGGTGGGTGCTGTGTGGGTGGGAGGTTCTGCCCGTCACTGCCCGGTTCTCAACAGGCAGCCAGTCAGTCTCAGAAGGGGGACTTAAAAAGGGAGAGTGCAAAGTCCAGGCACTGCTGCTCTCTTTGTTCTGAGTGTTTGCAGTGCTAGTGTTTTTAGTTAGTCTGTGTCTCACATATTATGTGCCCAGTATGATGGAGCAAGAAAACGTTCTTAGCAGATAATGACAACATGACAATAACAGTAGCTGTAGAGGATGTAATGAAAAGTTGGAGGGTGCTTGGTGATGAAGAACATCAGGTGGACCCATGTCTGGGTGTTGGGCAGAACCCCTAGGTCCTGGAGAACAGGAGCAGAGTTAAAGAGAACAGGTTACAGGTTGATCAGGTATGTAAAAATACAGTTATTGAATGATTTCATTTGAATGTTTGATTAGACATGCAATATTGTTAATGGCAGACAGAAACGAAAGGATATGTTTTATGTCAGTGGGGTTGATGAGAGAGGTAAGGGATGGTCCCTGGAAAAGATGAGTGAGGTGAGTAGTGAGAGAAACTCTGGGGTAGTGTCATAACCACTGGAGTCATACACCTTAACAGAACCTACCTGGCAAAAACCTCCACACCCTTCTCAGTCTGGGCCTGGAGGTGGTCCTCGAAGGCGTTCTGATCTGCTTCTTCAACTTCCACCACATCAGGTGGAGTTTCAGTGATCTGAAAGTACGTTATACAAATATAGCAATAGACAAAAAACATTAAGTCAACAACAAATTTGAAATATCATTGTGCGCTAGTGTTATTATTTATAAAGGCCATCTTACATCAGCTGATGTCAAAGTGCTGTACAGAAACCCAGCCTAAAACCCCAAACAGCAAGCAATGCATGTGTAGAAGATGCAACAGGTCAGCACCTCAGGAGTAAATGTCAGTTGGCTTTTCATAGCCGATCATTCAGACTATCTCTACTGCTCTTACTGTCTCTAGAGAGTTGAAAACAGCAGGTCTGGGACAGGTAGTATGTCCGGTGAACAGGTAAGGGCTCCATAGCCGCAGGCAGAACAGTTGAAACTGGAGCAGCAGCACAGCCAGGTGGACTGAGGACAGCAAATAGTCATCAACCAGGTAGTCCTGAGGCATGGTCCTAGGGCCCCCTTTGGCAGTTCTATCTTGGCTGAAAATGTTATAGTTAGCGATGGAGATTTCAGGGTTTTTGGTGGTTTTCCTAAGCCAGGATTCAGACACGGCTAAGACATCCGGGTTGGCAGTGTGCTAAAGCAGTGAGTAAAACAAACTTAGGGAGGAGGCTTCTAATGTTAACATGCATGAAATCAAGGCTATTAAGGTTACAGAAGTCAACAAATGAGAGCTCCCGGGGAGTGGAAGTGGAGCTAGGCACTGCAGGACCTGGATTAACCTCTACATCACCAGAGGAACAGAGGAGAAGTAGGATAAGGGTACGGCTAATGAACTGGCCGTCTAGCACGTTCGGAACAGAGAGTAAAAGGCGCAGGTTTCTGGGCACGATAGCATAGACTCAAGGCATAGTGTACAGACAAAGGTAAGGTAGGATGTGAGTACATTGGAGGTAAACCTAGGCATTGAGTAATGATGACAGAGATATAGTCTCTAGAGACATTTAAACCAGGTGATGCCATCGCATTGGTAGGAGGTGGAACAACATGGTTGGTTAAGGCATATTGAGCAGGGCTAGAGGCTCTACAGTGAAATAAGACAGTAATCACTAACCAGGACAGTAATGGACGAGGCATATACTATACCGACATCTATGGATAGCATAATTGTGTCTAACAGGTAGGCTTACCACTTATTTTTGGGAATAGGATGAAATAGGCTCCGATTATATATGTAATTCAATGATTATGCCCATAACAAAAGTAGGTGCACATGTGCACCTATAGGAGGTCCCAGGCAGAAGGGAATTTGACTTTAACCCCTGCATCGGAGAGTTACATTGTTGCTATCACTATGCAGCCAGTTGCCTATAGTAGGAAACAGAGTTTCTTACTAATAATATGACACCTGTTATCACACATGGCACAACCCCACAATTGTTACAATAAAATAACACTTTTATATTTTAACATATTTAACAAATGTTTTTAATATTCGAGTAGAACTGTAAAAAAAAAAATACAAAAAAAAGAGTGAGATAATTGTAGCTTTAGAAACGAGTGCTTTCATAAATGCATGGTGGGCCTCGTTTCACTGGAGCTGTGTAAAATAAGCTTTATGTCAATGACCCAGCTTCAACAGAATTTTGTTTATTTACATATCGAATTTGATTGACCAACATCAGTTTCACCATTTATTTATTTTGTCTGCGCCTAAAGTTGACCTCTTTCCTCTTCTTTGGCGCTGCATTGCAAGTCAGCGATGTTTTCTCTCTGTAGTTGTCCATGGTCCTGAAATCATATCATCTGAGAGAGAGAGAGATGTAGTCTATTTCAATCTAAAAAAAACAAACAAAGTAAACAGGTGATAGATAATTGAGTAATCTTACAAATGAATGCGGGTGTATGATCAACGCTTACCTTCTATTCAGACAAGTTGACTCGCCTGGCCTTCCAGGCAGCAAAAGCTGCTTCTTGGAGGTTGAATTTTGTAAGACAACTTGTGCTCAATTGATATGGTGGCGTGTCCTTTGAGTCTCTTGCTCAAGACTTTGAGCTCATTAAACAGATCTTTTGCCTCGATGTCCCTAGATTCGCCATATGTAAGGGCCCTCTCCAGTGTTGCGCAGTCCCTGGTAAGTGCTGCAGTGTCCATGTCCTTGATGGTGGGGATGTTGTACAGGATGCTGAAAACACTGCTGTGCTCTCAAGATGCATAAAGCGTTCGTTGACGGACTGGATAGCAGAATCCAGAATCTGATTAAAGAAAACTACTTTGAATTTCTGCTGAGGGTCAGTCACAGGCTCATCCTCTCCCTCGTAGCCAAACAAAACAGATACATTTTCTTCCTGGGACGGACCGTGGGCTGCCCTGGGAAACAGGGCTCAATACCCATCTCCTCTGCCAACTCTTCTGCGCTTGCTAATGCGCCAGCGAAAGCTGCATCGGAGCGGTAGTCTTGGCGGAATACCCTGGTTGAGTTCAATTGAGCCACTGCTAGTGAAAGGTTAAAACTAACTGCCTGCAAACTCTTACTGGTCATGTTCACTTCGAACAAGATGTCATACCAAACGACCACTGCGCACATGAAGCCCAAAGTTGTTCATCTTGGCAGCAATGCTGTTTGCCCCCAACCTTGTTTTAGCACCACAGTTGCCTGTGAGCTTGGTGTCGGTGGCGATCGAAAACAGGGCATCATAAATCTCCCCGAGTTGGTAACGCACGGGTTTCACAGCCTCCACCTGGCTCTCCCATCTCGTGGTGCTGAGGGGTTTCACAGCCTCCACCCGGCTCTCCCATCTCGTGGTGCTGAGGGGTTTCACAGCCTCCAACAGGCTCTCCCATCTCGTGGTGCTGAGGGGTTTCACTTTGAGTCCATCTTTTACGTGCTCTTTCAGCAAGGTCCCAGCAGTGTGTAGATCCGGATAAAAATGTATAAATCTCTTGGATGGTGTTAAAAAAAACTCAACGCCTCAAAGCAACACCATGCTGCATCAGAGAGAACCAGGTTCAGCGAGTGCGCGCTGCTTGGCACAAAAAAGGCCCTCGGATTGATATCCTACACTCTCTTTTGAACTCTGCTGTGCCTCCCACGCATATTCACCCCGTTGTCATAACCCTGCCCTCTCATGTCCATGATGGCGATGCCATGTTTCAGTAGTTTAAAGATGAGCAACTCGGTCATGCCCCCCCCCCCCCCCCCCCCCGTTGTGTCAAGCAGTTCCCTCAACTCCAGGAAGTTGCTCTCTCGTGCGCACTGACCCATCATCCTCGGTTGAAACAAAACGCACCACCATGGTCATCTGCTCTGTTTTGATCTTGTCTGGTGTGCAATCCAAAATGAGGTAAAATGTTTGTTTATATGATGATGATCCCATATAATCAGACACATCTGTGACACACACATTCTATATCACCTGTACGCCACACACAGAGACGTGTAGAAAGCTCTCCCTTGCCCTCTATTTGGTAAATCTGACCACAATTCTATCCTCCTGATTCCTGCTTACAAGCAAACATTAAAGCAGGAAGCACCAGTGACTCGGTTTATAAAAAGTGGTTCGATTAAGCAGATGCTAAACTACAGGACTGTTTTGCTATCACAGACTGGTGACCGATGACATTGAGGAGTACACCACATCAGTCACTGGCTTTATCAATAAGTGCGTTGAGGACGTCGTCCTCACAGTGACTGTACGTACATACCCCAACCAGAAGCCATGGATTACAGGCAACATTCGCACTGAGCTAAAGGGTAGAGCTGCCACTTTCAGGGTGCGGGACTCTAACCTTGAAGCTTATCAGAAATCCTGCTATGCCCTGTGACAAACCATCAAACAGGCAAAGAGCCAATACAGGGCTAAGATTGAATCATACCACACCGGCTCCGACGCTTGTCTTATGTGGCAGGGCTTGCAAACTGTTACAGACTACAAAGGGAAGCACAGCCGCGAGCTGACCAGTGACACGAGCCTACCAGACGAGCTAAATCACTTCTATGCTCATTTCGAGGCAAGCAACACTGAGGCATGCGTGAGAGCATCAGCTGTTCTGGACGACTGTGTGATCACGCTCTCCGTAGCAGACATGAGTAAGACCTTTAAACAGGTCAACATTCACAAGGCCGCGGGGCCAGACGGATTACCAGGACGTGTCAGGTGTCTTCACTGACCTTTTCAACATGTCCCTGATTGAGTCTGTAATACCAACATGTCTCAAGCAGACCAGCATAGTCCCTGTGCCCAAGTACACCAAGGCAACCTGCCTAAATGACTACAGACCCGTAGCACTCGCGTCCGCAGCCATGAAGTGCTTTGAAAGGATGGTAATGGCTCACATCAACATTCTCCCAGAACCCCCAAATCCACTCCAATTTGCATACCGTCCAAACAGATCCACAGATGACGCAATCTCTATTGCACTCCACACTGCCTTTTCCCATTAGCTATTTGTATCTAGTCTCTTAATAATTGCATTAAGGTGCAAGTTAGATATGTTCATTATAGTCATTCTGAGTCGGTGATGCAATGATTCGCTATCTTGCTATCTTGCTAGAGACGCACAGGGCCTGTTGCATTTTTTTTTAAAGAAAAGAAAACCACGCACTGCAGTATAGGCCTATACTCAGATAAAAGATGCTATCTACAACCTAAAAGGATTATTCCGCTGACCCCCCCCCCCCCCCCCCCCCCCCCACACACACACACACACAACTGTAGCATCTCGTTTACATTTCTCACATTTTAGGCGTCCAGTTGAGGCCTTGGATTGATCATGTTGCAATGAGATGGGCACAGACCTTTTCAGTGTGGTGGCAAATTAGTTGAACAGGAGAAGAGGATGTGGTTGCTTGTGGAGGGAGAGCAGTGGGGGGGGGGGGGGGGGGTAGAACATCTGCAGTGAAGCTGATTGGTTGCTCTGACTCATCATTTCTTGACTAAAAGATAGATTTAGAAATGAGTTCGACATTGACATAGTTCAACAGCTGAAAAGCCTTCATTAACATACTCCCAGAGATAGCAAGACATTCATTATTCACTGAATGAAGTGACCTACCCATCTCCATTTACAATGTCATTCATCAATTAAATAACTTATAGTATAGCACATTCAATGACATCATTATTGTAGACTATGGACCACTCCTCTATCTACCTTGTACAATACCGTAATCATTGAATGAAGTAGCGTACCCATCCACATTTACAATTTCATCTATCAATTAGATAAATAATACTAGCACATAGTTACATTATTGTAGATTAGGCTACTCCTGTATCCACACTATATCAGGATAGCGTTATGATTGCATTGGCCTTGTCAGGCATGAATTTAGGTCTTCGATCAAAGTCGTATGTTGTACCACGTTTCCCTTCAGTAAAAAGTACTTAAGCATCCCCCATTCAATTCAGATCGAGTGTAAAATGTGTAGGCCTAGTGACAGTGGAAAAATAAACCCATAGCTCCAGCACACAATGGCAAGTAGGAGTAGTCTATTACAATGTCAAATATGTACTGTATATATGCTATAGCACAATGGCATGCAGGAGTAGTGTATTACAATGTCAAATATGTATACGTATATCCTATAGCATCTTTTCATTTACAATTTAATCCATGAAATAAATGATACTAACATAAAATGACGTTATTATTGTACACTATCCCACTCCCCTATCGACACAGTAAATAATATTGCCTACGTGCTTTCGACAATACGTTATCAACTCATTATCAACCAAAAGGATTTGCCTTTTCAACACAGTAGGCCTAAATATTTCCTAACGATATCGCCACTTAAATATAACCTGCTTACTCCTCAATCAGATCAAGGACATCTGGGTAATTATTTTCATCGTCTCGAAGGAAACTATCTGGGTCATTAACTCACGTCTGCTTCTTGTAAAAAAAAAAACAATTTTTTAAATGAACGCCTGTGTCACCGCCGAGCTCTCAAATAGCAAGTCCATCTCTCACTTGTATGAACGGTCACTGCTATCCGGATTCCTTGGGACATCCCTACCCTAAACCCTAAACTATAACCCTTAACACTAAACTTAACCATTTTACATGCATACTTGATAGAGGTAGGGACATCCCAAGGGTCCCGAATAGCACGGACCCGCTAGGAAGGCATATGAACTCCATTCGACTGAACGCCACAACTCTTATTGGTTGTCTGATGTAGGCTACTGGGAACTGGTAACAACACAGTCTGTGATTGGCTAACAACATTTAGATCTGTATACAGTGAGATAAGATAACATACCATGAGGTGTTGAGGGAAAGACAGATTACCTATAGATTGGACATCATCTTTTCTAGGCCATTAGCGATAACAGGAAATAAGGCGTTGGTATGACGTCATGGTAGTTACACGCAGGCGTCACGCAGACGTTAGTATCGTGTCATGTCAGTCAGACGTTCAATGGTAGGCGACAGCCACACGGTAGTACGGTTGCCTAGGCTTAATTCTGGCACTTATCACCCCTCATATGGTTGAGACAGAGAGATTTTGCTGCTGCCGGCAGCTCAGCTGAGTCATGTCAGTGAGAGAGAGAGCAGCACACGCTCACATCATGAAGTCATGTGAGGTTCAACAACGGACAGCAGCACTAGCTAAAGTACACTAACCCCATTCCATACAAATGTGCGCAACCGCGACATTCAAACAAGGCTGCAGAGAAAACTAATGGGACTGTAGCGACTGTGTTGACATCAACATCTGGGGTGTGAACTAGGTTTCTATTCAAGCGTTGATTGACATGGTAATGGCCCTATAGTATTGGAGAAAAGTTGAAAAAACTGGCCCCTCCGACGCTGTACGTTACATCGTGACGTGTCATGGCGTAACGTACAGCACGCATAAAGCAACTCATTCTGTCTTACAGCCTCTCTCCACCTGGTGGAGCACTTCTCTCACTGTTTAAAAACAAGAAAGGGACAGGGACAGGGATGGGGACAGGGTAAGGGACAGGGATGGGGATGGAGACAGGGATGGGGATGGGGACAGGGATGGGGATGGGGACAGGGTAAGGGACAGGGTAATGGGGATACCTAGTCATTTTCTGCGTCATCACTGCAAGCTATCATGACTCTCAAAAGCCGCTGTTTACTTCTGAAGATCACTTTAGCACCGCCCTAAAAACCAGATTTGAATTCAACACAAACCTTCAAATAGGTATCTAATGACACATTATATAAACTCTTTATTGTGTTTTATTTACATTTTAGAGGCGATAAGGTGATGAGTTGGACAGATCGAGTGAAAAAATACGTTTCTCTCCTTCTCACTATCACGTAATAGGTTTAGCTTCCCCACATGACATCTGTCTTTCTCACTATCACGCAATAGGTTTCCCTTCCCCACGTGACATCTCTCCTTCTCACTATCACGTAATAGGTTTCCCCACACAACATCTCTCCTTCTCACTATCACGCAATAGGTGTCGCTTCCCCACATGACATCTCTCCTTCTCACTATCACGCAATAGGTGTCGCTTCCCCACCCGCCATATTTAAAAAGACCAGACGGAGCTCACTGCCTTCTTGAATCATGCAGAGATGGGCAGCATAAAGGTCTCATCATTGATTTTGTTGGAAAGGGGAGAAATTGTGCTTTACATTGGTATTAATATTACAGTTGATCTGGAAGTATTACATTTTTTGGGGCGCTAAAATAAGGTCAATTGTACAGACCAGCGCGATGTACAAAAGTGAGTGAGTTTACGTTAGCTACATACTTCCCCCTCAAAATGATTCTTTGCATCCTGACTGCCCCCAGTCTTAACAATTATTACAGGCAGCACAGCAAGGCAGAGAAATTGAGACATAATTATCCAACAGCTTCAGAGAGAGGATCGAACAATGTGTTTTCTCTCTGGGTATGTAGCTTGCTAGCTAACATTGGCCAGAAAGTTGAAGTCAGAGGAGAGAGGACAGATCGATGAACCGATTTGACAGGCTAGTTTACTGGCCATCAGGCTGTTAAACAGCCATCACTAGCACAGAGAGGCTGCTGTCTACATACAGACTTGATATCATTGGCCACTTTAATAAATGGATCACTAGTCACTTTAATAATGCCACTTTAATCATGTTTACATATATTGCATTACTCATCTCATATGTATATACTGTATTTTATACCATCTATTGCATCTCAGCCTATGCCGCTCTGTCATTGCTCATCCATATATTTATATTTATATATTCTTATTCCATTCCTTTACTTAGATATGTGTGTATTAGGTAGTTGTGACCAATAACATCTGCTAACCATGTGTATGTGACCAATAACATCTGCTAACCATGTGTATGTGACCAATAACATCTGCTAACCATGTGTATGTGACCAATAACATCTGCTAACCATGTGTATGTGACCAATAACATCTGCTAACCGTGTGTATGTGACCAATAACATCTGCTAACCATGTGTATGTGACCAATAACATCTGCTAACCATGTGTATGTGACCAATAACATCTGCTAACCATGTGTATGTGACCAATAACATCTGCTAACCATGTGTATGTGACCAATAACATCTGCTAACCATGTGTATGTGACCAATAACATCTGCTAACCGTGTGTATGTGACCAATAACATCTGCTAACCATGTGTATGTGACCAATAACATCTGCTAACCATGTGTATGTGACCATTAACATCTGCTAACCATGTGTATGTGACCAATAAAAATTGATTCGATTTAGACACGATTCTACTGTCAGAATGCCAGGTAAATTGACAAAATATTGCAAAGACTGGTAAAGAGAATGGGGTATAAAAGGAAGGGATTAAGAGCATCCCAGGAGATGACAGAAAAACTTACTGTTAAGGTATTGCAAATCAGAAATGCGAGCTCACCACGCCGATCGTATTTCTCATGCACAAACTCCAGCATTGCAACTGTAGATCGCCTGGGATGTGTTGTTGATGACATTGCAAAGAAAGGAATCAACATCCACAGAACAACATGCACAGCGCTCGTGAAGGGCCTGCAGTGCCATGAATAACTAATGAAAGGACACTGGGAATGACGTCACAACCAAGAAGCAGCTGCGTGTGGTGATAAGATACCACAGTAAGAAACTCTCAAATCACTGGAAAAACACAAGAAAAAAAGCAGGGTGAGTAACTTTTATTTTTTTATTTTTTTTACAAGCGTTATTTTTGAGTCTACAGACAGACACTTCCTGGAGTCGTCTGTTACGTCTCATTCCTCCCATTTCTCTAACACATCCCTCATTAGATCTCTGTTTGTGCCACGACGTTAAGCTTTATTTTAAAACGTTAGTTTTGGACTGATCCCATTAGCATTAGTAGCGATTTTGTACTAACTTTTCTAGCTAATGACAACATTGCCATCTGCCTAAAGTACATTTGACAATGTGATAATGCTGGCAAAGTAGTTTCCTACTAAACATTTGAGTACTTTAGCGATGTCATCATATTTCCAGACACTATAGTGTAATTTAGACAAAACGGTTTATTAAACCCATCAGCTCTTATTGGCTCACAAAACAGACATTCAAGAAGATCTACATGCATATTACCATGAAACTGATTGACATCAATCGATTGCCATGCAGACGCAGTTAGTACATTTCTCTGATAGAACGTGAAGAATTGTTATTCACGATTGACAGTGATGATGCCATAGGCATACCTAATCTCAAAATAGCCTAACTTGGTGTTTGAGGGTGTAAAAAAAACGAACTATGGGTGCGTTCGTAAATTCACTCTGGCTGTCTACTCCGAATTTCAGAGCACTCGTCTGAGTGTGCCAGTGTGCAGAATAACTGATGAATTTACAAACGCTCAACACCCGTTGAATATGGCCGGTGTCAGTAGACGTCGGCAAAAATGCTCCACGGTTCTGACTAGAGGGAATACAGCTGATCGGAAGTTACTTTTCGGTAAAAGGTTTAGGAGAATTTACCCAGCAGGTTATAATAGTTAACGTAACAGGTTAGGAGAATTTACCCAGCAGGTTAGGATAGTTAACGTAACAGGTTAGGAGAATTTACCCAGCAGGTTAGAATAGTTAACGTGGCAGGTTAAGAGACTTGGGTTAAGGTTAGGAAAGGTTAGGGTTAGCTAAAATGCTCTCCTAACCTGCTACTAAAAGTCATACTTGCACTCTAGTCAGAACTGAGCTTCACAGGGTCCGGACGTCATTTAGACATTAATTGTAGCCATGGACGCTCTGTAGAGTTGCTATTGGGCGCATTTGAGTAGTAAGACGAAAGTAGCAGACTTCTGGAGACAACTCCTACTGTTTCTAGAAAACACAACAGTAGCAGACTTCTGGAGACAACTCCTACTGTTTCTAGAAAACACAACAGTAGCAGACTTCTGGAGACAACTCCTACTGTTTCTAGAAAACACAACAGTAGCAGACTTCTGGAGACAACCTCTACTGTTTCTAGAAAACACAACAGTAGCAGACTTCTGGAGACAACTTCTACTGTTTCTAGAAAACACAACAATGGCAGACATTCACCTTCAGGTTATTGCCGATGAAGTGGATGCTATCAAAATTCCTCTTCTCCTTCTCGTTCTTGTCTCGGTATTGGATACATTTGTGCTCATCGGACATTGATGACTCATAATTTCTTCCTGAGACCAACAGAGTAAATAACTCAGAATAACTCAGCTTCCATTCAGTCAGCACATAAAAACGCTTCGCTAGGCCAAATACAGTATATACACTCCTTTCTTATAACATGCATATTGTACCTGCAGTCATGACGGACTTAAGACAGAGGTGCAGAACGCCTCAAGATAAAAAGGTCATATTGAAAATCTGTAAATTTGACTAAATATTAGCACTTCACTCCACATACTGTTCTCATGGGAAATAACCTTCAATCTGGGAAAATAACACAACACAAGTGATAAGGCTAGAGAAATGTATCGACCAATAATACCAACACAGTCAACACCAAAACACGTCGGAGAGTAAGCATGGAGAACCAAACCCCAAAAGAAAACGAGACTCCTCGACAGACATGGGCGATCTAGGCTATACTCCAACGGGGAATGGTAAGTGTAGAAACCGACTTGCTACAGTTGATAGATGATAAACTGGGCATACTTAAACTAGTCAGTAAAGATATAAAGGAGTTGGAAGGCGAGCCTCGAGACGAGTGACCACAAAGCCGCAACAAAGGAGAAAATGTTGTGGAAATATTCAGTCAATCATATTTCTCAAATACCAGAGCCTGTGAGTTCAAATAGACTTTTATTATAATATAACAAAAGCCGACCTTGGTTCATGAAAAACAACTAACTTTCCAATCTTGGCACATACTTCTTATACATTTTTCCTACCCCTGCTCCCTAACAAAGCAGAGGCTAGGAAAGAGATGAAGACCCTACCCCTGCTCCCTAACAAAGCAGAGGCTAGGAAAGAGATGAAGGCTGTTTCAAAATATTTTTTACATGACAGTGTTAAGTTCCCATGACAAGTTGTGTAGGAAAATATGATGTATTATTTGTCTCTTTTATGCCGTTATATTCTTAATGTAAAATATACGTTGACTGTGATCAGGGTAGGTGTGTTTTAATTAACAACATAGTGAACTATACGTTGACTGTGATCAGGGTAGGTGTGTTTTAATTAACAATATAGTGAACTATACATTGACTGTGATCAGGGTAGATGTGTTTTATCTGTTTTAATTAACAACATACTGAACTATTGATTTCATTCATTTGACATTCTATTGTTTTATAAATATATTTGATTAATCTTATGTTTCTTAGGACATGCCTAAACAAATGAATAATGGATTTATTTTTGATGGTGTATATTCAATGGATTTATTAAAATAAACCTCACCCACATCTGCACACCACTACCACCAGTCCTCAAAGGTACAAAAGGCTATACAGGCAAGAATGTGGTAAAAATGTTCCTGTTTCTAAATGGGTCATTTAAAAATTGCACATATAAAAAAAAATTGTGGTAAAATACCGCAAATCCTGTGTGAAAGTAGTATTATTGTACAATGATGTTACTGTGTTCTCTGCCGCCCTCTACCCCCTCTCTCACTGGCTGGTATGTTATGTGTATGTGTGATAGGGAGTGTCTGTGTACATGTCAAGACCTGAGGAAGAGAAAACATTCTAGAAGGGCATTCTAATGTTCTTTGAATCTGTCCTGGAATTCCATGCGTTCTTTACAGAAAAATGTTAAGTCAAAGACATTTGAATGCATTTGTTTGTCCTTCTTGAAGGGCCCAGGGTTCACCACATGGTGAAATAACATATTAAGTATAGTATAACAATAGTTTATGGGGGGGGGCCCAGGGTACACCACGTGGTGAAATAACATATTAATAGGGGTCAGAAGTGGAAGAGTATCTTCTTGTTTCTGCCTTCTACTGTCACTATGGATGAACACATCACCAGGAACCCTGTGTCACCTTTTCCTATTGGACACCTGTCTTCCTGTTTCCCCCATCACTAGGGGAGAACTTCAGCACTGTGACACCTCTTCCCACAGAATATCTGTCTCTTCCATCACTAGGGGAACACTTCAGCACTGTGACACCTCTTCCCACAGAATATCTGTCTCTTCCATCACTAGGGGAACACTTCAGCACCGTGACACCTCTTCCCACAGAATATCTGTCTCTTCCATCACTAGGGGAGCACTTCAGCACTGTGACACCTCTTCCCACATAATATCTGTCTCTTCCATCACTAGGGGAACACTTCAGCACTGTGACACCTCTTCCCACAGAATATCTGTCTCTTCCATCACTAGGGGAACACTTCAGCACTGTGACACCTCTTCCCACAGAATATCTGTCTCTTCCATCACTAGGGGAGCCCTTCAGCACTGTGACACCTCTTCCCACAGAATATCTGTCTCTTCCATCACTAGGGGAGCACTTCAGCACTGTGACACCTCTTCCCACAGAATATCTGTCTCTTCCATCACTAGGGGAACACTTCAGCACTGTGACACCTCTTCCCACAGAATATCTGTCTCTTCCATCACTAGGGGAACACTTCAGCACTGTGACACCTCTTCCCACAGAATATCTGTCTCTTCCATCACTAGGGGAACACTTCAGCACTGTGACACCTCTTCCCACAGAATATCTGTCTCTTCCATCACTAGGGGAGCCCTTCAGCACTGTGACACCTCTTCCCACAGAATATCTGTCTCTTCCATCACTAGGGGAGCACTTCAGCACTGTGACACCTCTTCCCACAGAATATCTGTCTCTTCCATCACTAGGGGAACACTTCAGCACTGTGACACCTCTTCCCACAGAATATCTGTCTCTTCCATCACTAGGGGAACACTTCAGCACTGTGACACCTCTTCCCACAGAATATCTGTCTCTTCCATCACTAGGGGAGCACTTCAGCACTGTGACACCTCTTCCCACAGAATATCTGTCTCTTCCATCACTAGGGGAACACTTCAGCACTGTGACACTTTGCCTACAGAACAGCTGCAGGCACGCAGGGCTGAGCTTCACAGGAGAGGAGAGGAGAGGAGAGAGAGAGAGAGAGAGAGAGAGAGAGAGAGAGAGAGAGAGACTTACACCGGGGAGGCTCAGAAACCGTCTGCCTCTTATCTCTTAAGATTCTCTCTTTCCTTTCTTCAGTAAGTGAGAAGTAAGTCAAAATGTGTCGGTGTTGCCTTAATCTTTTTCACCCTCCTTCCATTTTTATACGACTACCTGATGATAAACAACGTGGCGCCGAGAGACACGGTCTCCCTGTTTCTAGCTCTTAGCCAATTTCACAGTATGAGCCGTTGTTGCTCCTAGACGTTTCCACTTCACAAGAACAGCACTTACAGTTGACCAGGGGGAAGCTCTAGCAGGGCAGAAATTTGACTTGAACTGACTTGTTGGAAAGGTGGCATCCTATGACGGTGCCACATTGAAAGTCACTGAGCTCTTCAGTAAGGTCATTCTACTGCCAATGTTTCCCGATGGAGATTGCATGGCTGTGTGCTCGATTTTACACAGTGGCTAATTTAAAGGGGAGTCCACATTTATTTATATATAATATAGTGTACATGACACAGGCCATCCTGCAGGAATACACAACACACAGATGCACTGAGTGTACAAAACATTAAGAACACCTGCTCTTTCCATTACATAATAATCAGTACA
Source organism: Oncorhynchus mykiss (assembly GCF_013265735.2). Classification (NCBI taxonomy): domain Eukaryota; kingdom Metazoa; phylum Chordata; class Actinopteri; order Salmoniformes; family Salmonidae; genus Oncorhynchus; species Oncorhynchus mykiss. The sequence continues at coordinate 76,995,794 of NC_048575.1, read as the reverse complement.
TAATAATCATTACATAATAATCATTACATAATAATCATTACATAATAATCATTACATAATAATCATTACATAATAATCAGTACATAATAATCATTACATAATAATCAGTACATTATAATCATTACATAATAATCATTACATAATAATCATTACATAATAATCATTACATAATAATCATTACATAATAATCATTACATAATAATCAGTACATAATAATCAAATAATACATGGGACTTATGTAGCGCTTTTGTGTCAAGAACTGCAACGCTGCTGGGTTTTTCATGCTCAACAGTTTCCTGTGTGTATAAAGAATCGGCCACCAACCAAAGCACATCCAGCCTTCTTTACACAACTGCGGGAAGCATTGGAGTCAACATGGGCCAGCATCCCTGTGGGACGTTTTTGACATCTTGCAGAGCCCCGACGAATTGAGCCGGTTCTGAGCCAGCAGTGGGATGCAGGGTGTTGTGCTGCTGGATAGTAGTTGGCTCTATGACTGGAAGTCTATGGGAACAGCTAGCATGTCATCATTCAGCCACCACTAACAAACAAAGATCCTAGAGGAAATACTGAATACCTCAGAGTAGCAGCCTCTCACTAATGAGAAACCAATACCTCAGAGTAGCAGCCTCTCACTAATGAGAAACCAATACTTCAGAGTAACAGCCTCTCACTAATGAGAAACCAATACCTCAGAGTAGCAGTCTCTCACTAATGAGAAACCAATACTTCAGAGTAGCAGCCTCTCACTAATGAGAAAAAAATACCTCTGAGTAGCAGCCTCTCACTAATGAGAAACCAATCAGACACCAGGCAGTTGGTTTGTGATGTGACAACCACAGCTATGGACATAACATAATGTACCTGAGGGAATAGTCTTACCAGGAAGGACTGGTTGCGCTCCTTTCCCAGGAGGCAAATAACGTTAGCTAACTTCTGTCACCTTTTGCTCATCAAGCAGTATCATGGCACACGCCATTGCTTCTCTCAAGTTCAAGTTGATTATTCTAATATAGTGATGGATAGCTAGCTGTATTAGCTAAATGGATGAGACACACATCGAACTAGTTAGTTAGCCTGCAGATTAAGTTAGCCGATTCCCAGTTTGGCTAACAGCTGAGTAAATAAAAAACATGGATGATGAAGCTAGCTAGCTACAATCATTAGGGGTTAGAGTAGTAGTAGCTAACTAACTAGCTTGTAAAATCGGCAACGGTTTCTGTAGCTGGCATAAATACTGTCGTTTACATGACAGGTTGTGCATAATCTAAGAAGTGAATACACCAAATCAATGTGGCACTGGCAAAGGAAGACCTAGCTAGTTAGCAATCTAGTTAGCTACAGATAGTTAGCTAGTTAACTATACAGAACAAAAATATGTGTTGGTCCCATATTGCATGAGCTGAAATAAAAGATCCCAGAAATGTTCCATACAAACAAAAATCTTATTTCTCTCAGATTTTGTCCACAAATTTGTTTACATCCATGTTAGTGAGTAGTTCTCATTTGCCAAAATAATCCATCCACCTGACAGGTGTGGCATATCAAGAAGCTGATTTAAACAGCATGATCATTAAACAGGTGCACCTTCAAATAAAATTGTATTGGTCACATACACATGGTTAGCAGATTTTAATGAAAGTGTAGCGGAATGCTTGTGCTTCTAGTTCCGACCATGCAGTCATAACAAGTAATCTAACAATTTCACAAAAACTACCTTATACACACAAGTGTAAAGGAATGAGTATGAGTAAGAGTATGTACATAAAAATAAACACTGCTCAAAAAAAATAAAGGGAACACTTAAACAACACAATGTAACTCCAAGTCAATCACACTTCTGTGAAATCAAACTGTCCACTTAGGTAGCAACACTGATTGACAATACATTTCACATGCTGTTGTGCAAATGGAATAGACAACAGGGGGAATTTATAGGCATTTAGCAAGACACCCCCAATAAAGGAGTGGTTCTGCAGGTGGTGACCACAGACCACTTCTCAGTTCCTATGCTTCCTGGCTGATGTTTTGGTCACTTTTGAATGCTGGCGGTGCTTTCACTCTAGTGGTAACATGAGACGGAGTCTACAACCCACACAAGTGGCTCAGGTAGTGCAGCTCATCCAGGATGGCACATCCATGCGAGCTGTGGCAAAAAGGTTTGCGGTGTCTGTCAGCGTAGTGTCCAGAGCATGGAGGCGCTACCAGGAGACAGGCCAGTACATCAGGAGACGTGGAGGAGGCCGTAGGAGGGCAACAACCCAGCAGCAGGACCGCTACCTCCGCCTTTGTGCAAGGAGGAGCACTGCCAGAGCCCTGCAAAATGACCTCCAGCAGGCCACAAATGTGCATGTGTCTGCTCAAACGGTCAGAAACAGACTCCATGAGGGTGGTATGAGGGCCTGACGTCCACAGGCGGGGGTTGTGCTTACAGCCCAACACCGTGCAGGACGTTTGGCATTTGCCAGCACATTCAACTATGTAAAGAAAAAAGTATTTAATAAGAATATTTCATTCATTCAGATCTAGGATGTTATTTTAGTGTTCCCTTTATTTTTTTTGAGCAGTGTATATCGATGAGCGATGGCCGGACGGCATCGGCAAGATGCAGTAGATGGTATCGAGTACAGTATATACATATGAGATGAGTAGTGTAGGGTATGTAAACATGATATAAAGTGGCATAGTTTAAAGTGACTAGGTGCTGGGGACAATAAAAGGCCACTCAAAAAATTGCAGTTTTGTCTCAACACAATGCCATAGATGTCTACATTTTTAATTGAGTGTGCAATTGGCATGCTGGCAGCAGGAATGTCCCCCAAAGCTGTTGCCCGAGAATTGAATGTTCATTTTTCTACCATAAGCCACCTCTAACGTCATTTTAGAGAATTTGCCAATACTTTCAACTGTCCTCACAACCGCAGACCACATGTAACCACGCCAGCCCAGGACCATCCTCATCCGGCTTCTTCCCCTGCGGGATTATCTGAGACCAGACACCCGGACAGCTGATGAAACTGTGGGTTTGCTGAAGAATTTCTGCACAAACTGTCAGGAACCATCTCAGGGAAGCTCATCTGCATGCTCGTTGTTCTCACCAGTTCGGAGTCGTAACCGACTTCCTTCCTGGCACGCTGGAGAAGTGTGCTCATCATAGATGAATCCCGGCCTCAACTGTACCGGGCAGATGTGGGCGAGCGGTTTTCTCATGTCCACGTTGTGAACAGAGTGCCCCATGGTGGCAGTGGGGTTATGGTATGAGCAGGCATAAGCCACGGATAACAAACACAATTGCATTTTATCAACAGCAATTAGAACGCACAGAGATACCGTGACGAGATCCTGAGGCCCGTTGTCGCTCGACTCGTGTCATTCATCCGCCGCCATCATCTCATGTTTCATCATGATAATGCACAACCTCATGTCACAAGGATCTGTATACAATTCCTGGAAGCTTAAAATGTCCCAGTTCTTCCATGGCCTACATACTCACCAGACATGTCAACACCCACTGAGCATGTTTGGGATGCTCTGGATCGACGTGTACAACAGCGTGTTCCAGTTCCCGCCAATATCCAGCAACTTCACACAGCCATTGAAGAGAAGTGGGACAACATCCCACAGGTCAAAATTAACAACCTGATCAACACTATGTGAAGGAGATGTGTCACGCTGCATGAGACAAATGGTGGTCACTCCAGATACTGACTGGTTTTCTGATCCACAACCCTACTTCTTCTCTTTAAAAGGTATCTGTGACCAACAGATGCATATCTGTATTCCCAGTCATGTGAAATCCATATTAGAGCCTTATGAATTTATTTCAAATTGACTGATTTCCTTTTGAACTTTAACTCAGTAAAATCTTTGAAATTGTTCATTTATAAGTTATGTTTAGAATATATGTATTCGTTCTAAAAAATGACTTTATGAAGTACTTTTAACGTTATACCTTGTATATTGTGTAACAAAGTAATGAGACACGAGTTAATTTAGGAAAATTGTTTATAAAAAAAAAATACACGTTCCCAGCTCCCACAACACACTGCAAAAAGTACAACACTTCCTTGACACCCACTATTCACAGGAGTCCGACATCTTTACGTCACCAATAAATAACTTCTTTAAAAAGTCTAAAGTCAGTTTGAATCAGAGTTGGGGTCAATTCCATTTGAATTCAGGAAGTACACCGAAATTCCAAATCAAATTCTCAATGAACAACATTCGGAATTGGAATTTGGTTTTACGTTCTGAATTGACACCAACCCTGGTTGGTCACACACAAGTAAGTGTTTCAGACAGCAAAATCCCGCATGGAGGTAAGGACTTGTCGAAATGGAGGCTGAAGACGTCGAGGTGGAAATGTGTGTTGACTGTGTATGTACTCTGATTTCATACGTGTTGTATTGATGTATCCATATGACTAACAAATCTGTTTTACATGTGCAAAAATGTAAAATGATCGCTAAGAAGAAAATGAATAAATACAACAAAAAAATAGTGCAGCATTGTCTAGTTTCACATGGCTTGTATTTCTAAAACAAAAGAAGTGTGTAATGTGCATAAACTTAAAATGTAAAATGCATTTCAAAACATTATGGCTTAAACAATAACGCTGATTATCCATTAAAACTAACCGTTTCAAAACGTTCCAATACATTATGGTTGCCATTGTACAATTAATGAGATGGTTTATTTCATATAGATTAACTCAGAAAAGTGAAAGAACAATTACTCACCTAATCTTTAGGATTTTAATCTATTCTATGCCAATAAAATCAAGATAAATTGTAGACCGACATTGAAGTCAATGCATAGCAACTATAGTACAGCTCTGAGCAAATACTCAATGAAGGGGGGGGAAATATTATCCACTGCTTTATGCTGATTCATTTCAGAGGCAGTGTCTCCCTCTAGGGGTCACTTATAATATTACACACAATTGCATCTGCTAAATGGTACAATTCATTCTCTCCAAATAAATTCTGTCGAGACTGAGGAAGCCCACTCGTCCTGCATCATCATGGTTTTACAGTTTTGTTGACCTCATGTCACAGCACATTTTTGTTACTACCACACCGGTCCCTGGTGGCAAAGCTATAACAACTGTTAACTTATAACTTATCTCTTCGTATCAACTGTTATATAACCCTATAGCACTGTCATGACCCCAGCACTAATATAATACGTATTATATTATAATACATACTTCATAACTCACTGATCTAATCAACCATTGACATTGTAGAAGCTGAATATTCATTACATGGCCAGCCTTACAGATTCAACCATGTGGTTTGGGCATTGCTACATGAATGACACCCTCACGTCACTGAAGGAGTGAGATGGTTTCTATAGGGTGTTGGATAAGGACAAAAACATCTTAAAAATTGAGTAGTTCAGTATTTTACAACTTTATGTTAGATGGTTCCTCACCCTGAAAGTAGTCTATGGCGCTGGAGTGCACCCTGACACGGTGTTTTCTCCGACACATTGATGCGGCTGGCTTCCTCGTTAAATGGGCATTGTTGTCAAGAAGCAGTGCGGCTTGGTTGTGTTTCGGAGAACGCACAGCTCTTGACCGCCTCTCCCAACACAACCTGCACTGCTTCTTGACACAATGCCCATTTAACGAGGAAGCCAGCCGCATGAATGTGTCAGGGTGCACTGTGCCTGGCCCGCCACAGGGGTCGCTAGTGCGCGATGGGACAAGAACATCCCTGCAGGCCAAACCTTCACCCTAACAGCGCTGGGGCAATTGTGCACAGCACCATGGGTCTCCCTGTCGCGGCCGGCTGTGACAGAGCCTGGCCTCGAATCCAGAATATCTAGTGGCACTGCTATGCAGTGCCTTGCGCCACTCGGGACTGACTGACTTGCCTAGTTAAATACAAAATTCAGTTTTCATTAAACAGCCATTACCAACTTCGGCCACCGCTAGCTAAACATCTATGGAAGTGATTGGGGCTGTGAGCATGTTTTTTTATTTTTAAAGGCCAAATCACTTTAAAGTTACAGCAAACAAAATATAGAATTGATTTTGGGCGATTTGGACATTTTACTTTTTAATAGCTGCCCATCACTTCCAGAGATTTTTAGCCAGCGGTGGGGAAAAAGTTGAAGTTTGTTGTGGCTGTTTAAAGAAAACTGAACCATGGATTACAGTTTCTCCTGGCCCATCGACTATGTTCAGGGTGAGGAACCATCTCAACATTATCTTGTAAAATAGTGAACTCCTCCTTTAAGTGTGACTAGGATTCTGGGTGTACGGTCTTTGATTCTAAACATTCATTCATTACATACAAATAATACAACAATAGACGTTATCTCAAAATGATAACGGTATGGATAAGGAATGGAGGATTGCATTCATAGAGATTAGAGTCTTAGAAAAATCAGGTCAACGACATATGAAGGGCACAGATGGTTAGCTAGATGGGGGAACTGATCGGGAGAAATAGACCGTGGCTTCAGGTGCCACCATAGTCCGTCCATCCATCAAACATAGGCTCTGTCCAAAATGGCACTCTATTCCCTACAGAAAACCTTATTTTAGGAAGTGTACTATAATAGGGAGCTATTTGCTGAGATCTTAGTAGAGAACAATGACAACCGAGGAAACCAGGACAGAAAGCTACAAATCAGAGGAGGTTCTTGTTCTTCACACTTGTCACACTTTGGAGGAAAAACAATTCCCAGTGGAGTCCATCATAAACGGTCTGTCTGTCCACATGTTGTTGTTGTTGTTAAAATTCACACGCGTTGCATTTGTCTGGTTCCTCCTGAAGTAAAACATAACACAGACACATCAGTCCTATGTTGGGGAAAGGATTTGATCTTCTTCACGGCGGCTTGCTCAACTTTCCAGTTGATCTGTGTGTTATATATGTATATATATATATATATATATTTATAGAACACTTTCTTTTTGGTATGTATTGAAAAAAAGGGTTTGCACTCTGACAATGAAAAAAAGGTCCAAGGATGTCTACAATACAACTGCTATTACCTGATTGTGCTGCGCAGGCCACCGTAGTTTGGCCCATGGGCACTCAGAGGCATATGGGTAACATAAATACACTATTTCCAAGTCGTTGGACCATGGGGTGGAATCATTACGCTGATTCTGTTGCAAAATGTTTTGCAACAGAAACCAAACAACCGTTTCTATTGGACAAATTCTGGTAGGTTCCTTACCATTTCGTTCCATTTGCTCTGTTTGCTACTGTTTGGTTCTCAAACGGTTTCCGTAATGAATACACCACTGGTTGCTCAAAATGTCCAACTCGACGCTCATCATGCATGTCCAAACTAACCAATGACAGAATGATCTCCATGACAACAGCAAGAGTCTTTGTAGAGCCGAAATGGTCTCTCAGTAGTCTGGGGAACAAGGAAGTGTTTGATTAAATAACTTTATTTATACCTAGTTATAGTTTATATATGAACTGTGTTTGTATAAATGGTTTGTAGATATTGCATGTCTGTTGGTCATCAGCATAGGAGATAATATGGTGGTCCTACCCCCTGCCTATGACTCGTTCCTGTCCCTGCAGGTGGCATAGAACAGAGGGGAAAGGGATCTCTAGGCTAGTCACCTAGCTGGCAAGGGGGGGCTTGTCAGAGAAGGCCCAAGAGAGATGAGGGAGGGTGGTACCCCTGCCAGTGTACTAGGGGGGTCAGAGAAGGCCCAAGAGAGATAGATGGAGGGTGGTACCCCTGTCAGTGTACTAAGGGGGTCAGAAAAGGCCCAAGAGAGATAGATGGAGGGTGGTACCCCTGTCAGTGTACTAGGGGGGGTCAGAGAAGGCCCAAGAGAGATGAGGGAGGGTGGTACCCCTGTCAGTGTACTAGGGGGGTCAGAGAAGGCCCAAGAGAGATGAGGGAGGGCGGTTCCCCTGCCAGTATACTAGGGGGGTCAGAGAAGGCCCAAGAGAGATGAGGGAGGGCGGTTCCCCTGCCAGTATACTAGGGGGGGTCAGAGAAGGCCCAAGAGAGATGAGGGAGGGCGGTTCCCCTGCCAGTATACTAGGGGGGTCAGAGAAGGCCCAAGAGAGATGAGGGAGGGCGGTTCCCCTGCCAGTATACTAGGGGGGTCAGAGAAGGCCCAAGAGAGATGAGGGAGGCCTGTTCCCCTGCCAGTGTACTAGTAGCTACTGCATTTGGGAACTGCTTAAGTCTTATAGGGTGCGTTCCTGCCGCACTAGTACTGAAGCCCCGGGTCTCTAAAGTCCTGAGGGAGAATCGGGGGCAAAATGGGGCCTGAGAGGGAGCCTGGGGAGGGATAGGCGGGCATTTCCATTCAGCTCCAAAAGGAATCATTACAGTTGAAAGCGGTTGGATCTGGTTAAAACCGACAGGGTGTAGTTGTGTGAATACTAATGCTAGTCTATAGTGATGGCTCCAGAGTAGGTGGTCAGAAGCAGCATGATGGCAAAGCCGGTTAGGAGGCCCGCGTTCTGGATGATGAAGGTCACAAGGAAGCTGCTTCCACCCGCCTCCTCCTCCTCACGACTCACCTCGTTCATCTCCGGGAACTACGGATAGAAGGGGGAGGGGGGGGGGCAGGTCAGTTACTTATTGCCCACACACAGAGTTATCCTTAGACATAACATTGGATGGGCAAACGGTATGTTGTGCTCCATATCTATGATCAGTGGACACACAACCCCCCCCCCCCCCCCCCTCACTCCACCGGACCATCACCGGCCGTGTCCACCCCCCTACGCCCATCCCCTCTCTCACCATGTCTGCCAGGGCGATGTAGAGGAACATGCCCCCTGCCAGGGCAAAGATCCATTGAGGTGAGAAGCTGTTTCCTGCCAGGATGCCAAAACCCATGCCCAGGTAGCAGCAGCAGGCAGACAGGAAGTTAAAGAACAGAGCCTGCTGGATGCTCATCCCAGCATTCAACAAGATCACAAAGTCTCCTGGAGGGAGAGAAGGAGATGGTGAGAGAGAAGAGGACAATATCAGCACAGCCAGACATATATTGCTTGGATAGGTGGAAGAGTGCTGGATTCACATAAACCACTTATACAGTGCACTTGGGAAAGTATTCAGACCCCTTGACTTATTCCACATTTTGTTACGTTACAGCCTTATTCTAAAATGGATTAAATTGTTTTTTCCCCTTCATCAATCTACACACAATACCCCATAATAACAAAGCAAAAATAGGTGTAGACATTTTTGCTAATGTATTAAAAACTGAAATATCATATTTACATAAGTATTCAGACCCTTTACTCAGTACTTTGTTGAAGCATCTTTGGCAGCGATTAGATCCTTGAGTCTTCTTGGGTATGATGCTACAAGTTTGGCAGACCTGTATTTGGGGAGTTTCTCCCATTCTTCTCTACAGATCCTCTCAAGCTCTGTCAGGTTGGATGGGGAGCGTCGCTGCACAGCTATTTTCAGGTCTCTGCTGAGACTTGTCCCGAAGCCACTCCTGTGTTGTCTTGGCTGTGTCTTTAGGGTCGTTGTCCTGTTGGAAGACGAACCTTTGCCCCAGTCTGAGGTTCTGAGTGCTCTGGAGCAGGTTTTCATCAAGGACCTCTTTGTACATTGCTCCGTTCATCTTTCCCCTTGATTCTGACTAGTCTCCCAGTCCCTGCAGCTGAAAAGCATCTCCACAGCATGCCGCCGCCACCACCATGCTTCACCGTAAGGATGGTGCCAGATTTTCTCCAGATATGACGCTTGGCATTCAGGCAAAAGAGTTAAACCTTGGTTTCATCAGACCAGAGAATATTGTTTCTCACTGTCAGAGTCCTTTAGGTGCCTTTTGGCAAACTCTAAGCAAGCGGTCATGTGCCTTTTACTGAGGAGTGGCTTTTGTCTGGCCACTCTACCATAAAGGCCTGATTGGTGGAGTGCTGCAGAGATGGTTGTCCTTCTGGAAGGTTCTTCCATCTCCACAGAGGAACTCTGGAGCTCTGTCAGAGTGACCATCGGGGTCTTGGTCACCTCCCTGACGAAGGCCCTTCTCCCCCGAATGCTCAGTTTGGCCTGGCGGCCAGAGGCTTGCTGGTTCCAAACTTCTTCTATTTAACAACGATGGAGACCACTGTGTTCTTGGGGACCTTCAATGCTGCATAATTTTTTTTTGTACCCTTCCCCAGATCTGTGCCTTGACACAATCCTGTCTCGGAGCTCTACGGACAATTCCTTCGATCTCATGGCTTGGTTTTTGCTCTGACATGCACTGTCAACTGTGGGACCTTACATAGACAGGTGTGTGCCTTTCCAAATCATGTCCAATCAATTTAATTTACCGCAGGTGGACTCCAATCAAGTTGTAGAAACATCTCAAGTATGATCAAAGGAAACAGGATGGAATTAAGCTCAATTTCAACTCTCATAGCAAAGGGTCTAAAAAACAGTTTTCGCTTTGTCATTATGGGGTATTGTGATGTAATTATGGGGTACTGTGATGTCATTATGGGGTATTGTGATGTCATTATGGGGTACCGTGATGTCATTATGGGGTATTGTGATGTCATTATGGGGTACTGTGATGTCATTATGGGGTACTGTGATGTCATTATGGGGTACTGTGATGTCATTATGGGGTACTGTGATGTCATTATTGGGTACTGTGCATAGATTGACGAGTAAAAAAAATATATCTTTATTCCATTTTTGAATAAGACCGTAACGTTACAAAATGTGGTAAAAGTCAAGGGGTCTGAATACTTTCCGAATGCACTGTAAGCCCAAACATTAGAAAGTAAATGTAATGATTTATAGAGGTCTTTTGTTTTTGGGGTGCTGGACCCATTCATTAGACTGTAACACTCACCCAGTTCATGGGGAAACTCCTCACAGAGTATAGCCACGGAGGTGCTGATGCCCTGGAAGGTCGAGGCAGTGAAGGAGGCTCCGATGGCCAGGCCGTCGATGAAGTTATGGAGCCCGTCGCTCAACGTGATCATCCAGGCCAGAGTGCCAATGTCAGAGTATGCTGTACCCTTCAGCCAATAGCAGCCTCCTCTGCTGTTGTTCCCTCCACCCAGGCTCTGAGAGTCCTGTTGGAGAGGAGGAGAGGTGTGAGGGAGAGTGTATGACTCACCGGTGGGTTCAGTGCGGGCGTGTGTGTGAGTATGTGTGACGGCGTGTGTGTGCGCTCGCGCTCTCACACCGGTGGGGTACGTGCTGGGTGAGTATGTGTGTTTTAGAGCTGGGACAATTACCGACGTTCCCTCGCTCTTACCGACAATCCCTCGCTCTTACCGACACTGCCCTGCTCTTACCGACAATCCCCTGCTCTTACCGACACTGCCCTGCTCTTACCGACAATCCCCTGCTCTTACCGACAATCCCCTGCTCTTACCGACAATCCCCTGCTCTTACCGACAATCCCCTGCTCTTACCGACACTCCCCTGCTCTTACCGACACTCCCCTGCTCTTACCGACACTCCCCTGCTCTTACCGACACTGCCCTGCTCATACCGACAATCCCCTGCTCTTACCGACAATCCCCTGCTCTTACCGACAATCCCCTGCTCTTACCGACAATTTCCTGCTCTTACCGACACAGCCCTGCTCTTACCGACACTGCCCTGCTCTTACCGACACTGCCCTGCTCTTACCGACACTGCCCTGCTCTTACCGACACTGCTCTGCTCTTACCGACACTGCCCTGCTCTTACCGACACTGCCCTGCTCTTACCGACAATCCCCTGCTCTTACCGACAATCCCCTGCTCTTACCGACAATGCCCTGCTCTTACCGACAATGCCCTGCTCTTACCGACACTGCACTGCTCTTACCGACAATCCCCTGCTCTTACCGACAATCCCCTGCTCTTACCGACAATCCCCTGCTCTTAACGACAATGCCCTGCTCTTACCGACAATCCCCTGCTCTTACCGACACTGCCCTGCTCTTACCGAAGCATTTTGCATTGGTCGGTAATTTCCTCCGATTTTGCTACAAAATGTCCCGGCAGATTGTTTTGTTCTAAAACCATTATTTGGCCAACAGTAATCTCCTATCCATTATGTTGATTCCTGCTATGAAAGTATCAGCCTGTCCCTGTTTCTCTGTCGGATGCTCGATGAGCGAGCCACTTTCACTCCCTCTCGCCACTGTGCGCACAGAGGAGAAAGAGGTGCATTTTGATAAGCAAAGCATATAACTGTTGCTGAAAAACGCAATTTCAAAGCAACTACTGTTGTTCTAGTTACAGAGAGTCACAGCTTTCTAGGAGTATATAACTTCTCTCTCACCTCTCAACATTGAGCTCAGGGCACCACTAGCCGAGCGGAGGGCACCAACTGCAGTGAACAGGGCTACATCAAGTAGCCGAGGCCTGGTACTGGAACGTTTAGTAGGATGTTACATTTACTGATACATTCATCAATTAGCCTATATGGCTATCGAGCAACAATATCATATTCAGAGTCAATCAATCTATTGATTTGAGTTCACTCTTCCTCAGGTGGTGAATTATATAGCCTATAGGCCAATGCCCAACGATGTCAGCAAATTCATCTCGGAAGCGCTCAAAAATAAATCCAATCATTCTGGATCCTATTTCAACAGGTTGCACATCAACATATGCATTCCCTGGATACGTTATATGAAATAGTTTATCCTATGATGAAAAAAAAAGTAAACTCTCTCAGTTGTCTTACTTTGCACTGGAGACAAATCCCTGCTGCTAATGAAAAGTAGGCCTAACTGTAATCATTGTATTTATCATTATCAAAGCAAAAGTTACACATTTATAGAACGACCCTACTGAGTCCACTGGTCCCACTCACATAGAACTACCCTACTGAGTCCACTGGTCCCACTCACATAGAACGACCCTACTGAGTCCACTGGTCCCACTCACACAGAACTACCCTACTGAGTCCACTGGTCCCACTCACATAGAACGACCCTACTGAGTCCACTGGTCCCACTCACACAGAACGACCCTACTGAGTCCACTGGTCCCACTCACATAGAATAACCCTACTGAGTCCACTGGTCCCACTCACATAGAATGACCCTACTGAGTCCACTGGTCCCACTCACACAGAACGACCCTACTGAGTCCACTGGTCCCACTCACATAGAACGACCCTACTGAGTCCACTGGTCCCACTCACACAGAACTACCCTACTGAGTCCACTGGTCCCACTCACATAGAACGACCCTACTGAGTCCACTGGTCCCACTCACATAGAACTACCCTACTGAGTCCACTGGTCCCACTCACATAGAACGACCCTACTGAGTCCACTGGTCCCACTCACACAGAACTACCCTACTGAGTCCACTGGTCCCACTCACATAGAACGACCCTACTGAGTCCACTGGTCCCACTCACACAGAACTACCCTACTGAGTCCACTGGTCCCACTCACATAGAACGACCCTACTGAGTCCACTGGTCCCACTCAGACAGAACGACCCTACTGAGTCCACTGGTCCCACTCAGACAGAACGACCCTACTGAGTCCACTGGTCCCACTCACACAGAACGACCCTACTGAGTCCACTGGTCCCACTCACATAGAACGACCCTACTGAGTCCACTGGTCCCACTCAGACAGAACGACCCTACTGAGTCCACTGGTCCCACTCACACAGAACTACCCTACTGAGTCCACTGGTCCCACTCACACAGAACGACTCTACTGAGTCCACTGGTCCCACTCACATAGAACGACCCTACTGAGTCCACTGGTCCCACTCACACAGAACGACTCTACGCCCTGACCTTTTTCTCCTCTGTCTCCAGATGAAATCCTACGACTAGCGAGGTCAGGCCGCCGACAACCTGCCGCTCGACCCCATCCCCTCATCCCTTCTCCAGACCATCTCTAGAGACCGTCTCCCATTCCTCACTTCCCTCATCCCTGACCTCTGACTTCAAAATGGCCCGAGTCGCTGCCCTCCTCAAGAAAGCAACACTTCGACTCCTCTGACGTACAAACACTATAGACCTGTATCTTGTCTTGCTTTTCATAATACTTGTGTGCTCTCTCAGAACAACTCTCGCGCTAAATCTCTCAGAATAATCTTCTTGTCCAAATGTGAGATTTTTGGTTCCAACTCCCGTGTCTTTGTGAGACGCAGAGGAGGTGAACGGATGATCTCTGCATGTGTAGTTCCCACCGTGAAGCATGGAGGTGGTGTGATGGTGCTTTGCTGGTGACACTGATTTATTTATAATTCAAGGCACACTTAACCAGCATGGCTACCACAGCATTCGGCAGCGATACGCCATCCCATCTGGTTTGTGCTTAGTGGGACTATCATGTGTTTTTCACAGGACAATGACCCAAAACACACCTCCAGGCTGTGTGAGGGCTATTTGACCAAGAATGAGAGTGATGGAGTGCTGCATCAGATGACCTGGCCCCACAATCACCCGACCTCAACCCAATTGAGGTCGTTTGGGATGAGTTGGACCGCAGAGTGAAGGAAAGGCAGCCAACAACTGCTCAGCATGTGGGAACTCCTTCAAGACTGTTGGAAAAGCATTCCTCATGAAGCTGGTTGAGAGAAGGAGCAACAACGGCTCAGCCACAAAGTGGTAGGCCACACAAGCTCACAGAACTGGACCGCCGGGTGCTGAAGCGTGTAGAGTGTAAAAATCATTGTCCTCGGTTGCAACACTCACTACTGAGTTCCAAACTACCTCTGGAAGCAACGTCAGCACAATAACTGTTCGTCGGGTTTCCATGACCGAGCAGCCGCACACAAGCCTAAGATCACCATGCGCAATGCCAAGCGTCAGCTGGAGTGGTGTAAAGCTCTCCGCCATTGGACTCTGGAGCAGTGGAAACGTATTCTCTGGAGTGATGAATCACGCTTCACAATCTGGCAGTCCGATGAATGAATCTGGGTTTGGCTGTGTCAGGAGATCGCTACCTGCCCCAATGCATAGTGACAACTGTAAAGTTTGGTGGAGGAATAATGGTCTGGGGCTGTTTTTCATGGTTCAGGCTAGGCCTCTTAGTTCCAGTGAAGGGAAATCTGAACGCTACAGTATACTATGACATTCTAGACGATTCTGTGCTTCCAACTTTGTGGAGTGCCCTCGTGCACAAAGCGATGTCCATAAAGAAATGGTTTGATGAGACCGCTGTGGAACACCTTGACTGGCCTGCACAGAGCCCTGACCTCAACCCCATTGAACACCTTTGGGATGAATTGGAAAGCCAACTGCGAGCCAGACCTCACTAATTATCTTCGACGAGCAGGTGTCCACATACACTACACGACCAAAAGTATCTTAAGATGAACGCTTGAACGCTAAACTATATTACAAAAAAGTTCAATGTAAATTGTCTCACCGGTGGTGTCAGTGTGGAGGTGAGTGTCTCTCTCACCGATGGTGTCAGTGTGGAGGTGAGTGTCTCTCTCACCGGTGGTGTCAGTGTGGAGGTGAGTGTCTCTCTCACCGGTGGTGTCAGTGTGGAGGTGAGTGTATCTCTCACCGGTGGTGTCAGTGTGGAGGTGAGTGTCTCTCTCACCGGTGGTGTCAGTGTGGAGGTGAGTGTCTCTCTCACCGGTGGTGTCAGTGTGGAGGTGAGTGTCTCTCTCACCGGTGGGGTCAGTGTGGAGGTGAGTGTCTCTCTCACCGGTGGGGTCAGTGTGGAGGTGAGTGTCTCTCTCACCGGTGGGGTCAGTGTGGAGGTGAGTGTCTCTCTCACCGGTGGGGTCAGTGTGGAGGTGAGTGTGTCTGTCACTCTCACCGGTGGGGTCAGTGCAGGGGTGAGCATGCGGTCCCCCTCTCCTCCGTCCACTTTGGGCAGGTTAAGCCCCGCCTCTCCACTCTGCTGCAGCTTCTCTGTCACACCCTCTTCCATGTCTCCGTTGGCTGGGAAATGGCTGTGGTCATGGCCCTGGAGGGGGGGAGAAAGAGAGAGAGCGCAAGAGCGAGAGAGCGGGCGAGAGAGGGAGCGAGAGAGGGAGAGAGAGGGAGCGAGAGAGGGAGAGAGAGGGAGAGCGAGAGAGAGAGAGCAAGAGAGAGAGCGAGAGAGCAAGAGAGCGAGCAAGAGAGAGATCACGAGAGAGAGCGAGAGAGAGCGTGAGAGAGCAAGAGAGAGAGCAAGAGAGAGAGCAAGAGAGAGAGCAAGAGAGAGTGCCAGAGAGCGCGAGAGAAAGCGGGAGAGAGCACGAGAGAGAGAGCGAGAGAGCGAGCGAGCGAGCGAGAGAGAGAGAGAGAGAGAGAGAGAGAGAGAGAGAGAGAGAGAGGACCATTAGCAAGGGAATCAGAAGTCCCTACCAGTCACATGAAAAGTATTTTAACGACGCCACGGTAAAGCACAGCTTTCAGTCGGCCACTGTTCAGTATATGGGTCAAGTAGACCATATGATTGGTTTAAGAGGCCACACCTGACCCGTGTTTGTTAAGGTATTACATTGGCTTGACAGTTCAGGTCTTAATCATATGGCTCAAAGCTGCACTATGCTGAAGGTCCAATAGGAGGAAGCATCACCTCAAACAATGTCAACAACAGACCCGTATGGCAGATGGCATGAGTGTGTGTGTGTCTCTACTACACTACTACATACAGGGGTTACTCTGGGTCATAGCAAAGCATCAAATAAACATCTCATCAAACACTACTGACCAGATTAAAACTATCCACTGATAGTAGCATCGCTAAGCAACCTTCCCGGGACTTTCCCTGGGCTACAGAGACGGGTTCAGTGATGGTAGTACAGTGTTCTTTCATGTCTCTATTCTACATTCTCATGGCTTGATTGTTTACTGTGGAAAAATGGCACCAATGTGAAGCATCTTTTTAAGACAGTTCACATCGTCGCTCCAAATCAAACTGGTTTCTTTCCAGGAAGGTCATTCTCATTTGTCATCAGTGGATTTATCATCGTCTCACACTAAACGATGTGACGCATCTCACTCGGCGTCTAGCTGGTTGGTCTGACACGTACAGTAGTCACTGATAAATTAGAATATATTCAGAGGAAGGAATAGTTACAGCAGTTAACCCACTATTCCCCGGGCGCCGAAGATGTGGATATCGATTAAGGCAGCCCCCCCCCCCCCCCCCCCCCTGATTCAGAGGGGTTGGGTTAAATGCAGGAGACACATTCCAGTTGTACAACTGACTTGGTATTCCCCTTTCCCTTTCATTACACGCTTACAGTGCCTTCAGAAAGTTGTGTTACAGCCTGAATTCAAAATGGATTAAACATTCTCTCACCCATCTACACACAATACCCCATCATGACAAAGTTTTTACTTTTTTTTTTTTTAAATAGCCAATTTACGTAAGTGCACACACCTCTGGGTCAATACTTTGGAGAAGCACCTGTAGCAGCGAGTAGAGCTGCAAGTCTTTCTGGGTAAGTCTAACATGCTGACCAGACAGCACGCTGGTTTTTGATCATCCACACCAGATGCTAATCGGGACACGCAGATTGAAATATCAAAACAAACTCTGAACCAACTATATTCACTTGGGGACAGGTTGAAAAGCATTAAACATTTATGGCAATTTAGTTAGCTAGCATGCTGTTGCTAGCTAATCTGTCCTGGGATATAAACATTGGGTTGTTATTTTACCTGAAATGCACAAGGTCCTTTACTCCGACAATTAATCCACTGATAAAAGGGTAAAAGTTAGTTTCTAGTAATCTCTCCTCCTTCAGGCTTCTTCTTCTTTGGACTTTATATGGCGGTTGACAACCAACTTTAAGGTGCATTACCACCACCAACCGGACTGGAGTGTGGACCTCAGTTCATCTTTCAATCACCCAAGTGGGCATATGCTCCTAAAAAACACGCTGACCAGGTCGCCAGGTGTACGGTGTTTCCTCCGACACATTGGTGCGGCTGGCTTCCGGGTTGGATGTGCATTGTGTCAAGAAGCTTGGTTGGGTTGTGTTTCGGAGGACGCATGGCTCTCGACCTTCGCGTCTCCAGAGTCCGTACGGGAGTTTCAGCGATGAGACAAGACTAACTACTACCAATTGGATACCACGAAATTGGGGAGAAATAAGGGGTAAAAAAAAGATTAGGTCAAAACTGTAGCTCGGCCATTCAGGTAAATTCCCTGTCTATTAAGCAACTTCTGTAGATTTGGCCTTGTGTTTTAGGTTATTGTCCTGCTGAAAGGTGAATTCAGTGTTTGGTTGTCTACTTTCCACCAGGTTTTCCTCTAGGATTTTGCCTGCTTAGCTTCATTTAGCGTCCTTCTGTATTTTTCTGAGTATTACTTTAGAGCCTTGATGCAAAACAGGAAGCTTGTTTTGGAATATTTATATTCTGTACAGGCTTCTTTCTTTTCACTCTGTCATTTAGATTAGTATTTCGGGACTAACTACATTACAGACTCACCGACACAACGCTACAGACTCACCGCTACAGACTCCCCGACACAACGCTACAGACTCACCGACACAACGCTACAGACTCCCCGACAGAACGCTACCGACAGAACGCTACAGACTCCCCGACAGAACGCTACAGACTCCCCGACACAACGCTACAGACTCCCCGACACAACGCTACAGACTCCCCGACACAACGCTACAGACTCCCCGACACAACGCTACAGACTCCCCGACACAACGCTACAGACTCACCGACACAACGCTACAGACTCACCGACAGAACGCTACAGACTCCCCGACAGAACGCTAGAATCCCCGACAGAAAGCTACAGACTCCCCGACAGAACGCTACAGACTCCCCGACAGAACGCTACAGACTCCCCGACAGAACGCTACAGACTCCCCGACAGAACGCTACAGACTCCCCGACAGAACGCTACAGACTCCCCGACAGAACGCTACAGACTCCCCGACAGAACGCTACAGACTCCCCGACAGAACGCTACAGACTCCCCGACAGAACGCTACAGACTCACCGACAGAACGCTCTAGAATCCACGACAGAACGCTACAGACTCCCCGACAGAACGCTACAGACTCCCCGACAGAACGCTACAGACTCCCCGACAGAACGCTACAGACTCCCCGACAGAACGCTACAGACTCCCCGACAGAACGCTACAGACTCCCCGACAGAACGCTACAGACTCCCCGACAGAACGCTACAGACTCCCCGACAGAACGCTACAGACTCCCCGACAGAACGCTACAGACTCCCCGACAGAACGCTACAGACTCCCCGACAGAACGCTACAGACTCCCCGACAGAACGCTACAGACTCACCGCTTTCTCTTGTTGAGCTCTTTACAACGAACACGTGACAGGTGGCTCAGCTGTTCTGGGGAACTACGAAGTGCTTCATAATGTGACAGGTGAAATGAAGAACATAATCTGCTTAATCTAACGTTTTGCACAAGTTGACTGCTGGTATTAACTTTAAAAAGTTGATACAAATATTAAAATAAATAGTTGTGACGCTATAGACTGTATTAACCATCCCAAGGCTTTTCCCAAATACCCTGGAATACCGACCCAGCCTAATTCAATGTCTGCTTTTTAAATGTTTACCCATCTACCAATAGGTGCCCTTCTTTGTGAGGTAAAACCTCTCTCGTCTTTGTGGTTGAACCTGTGTTTGAAATTCACTGCTCGATTGAGGGACCTTACAGATGTGTGGGGTACAGAGATGAGGTAGTCATTCAAAAATCACATTAAAACACTATTATAGCACAGAGAGAGCCCATGCAACTTATTAAGCAAATGTGTACTCCTGAACTTCTGAGTCTTCCCATAACAAAGGGGTTGAATACTTATTTTTTATTAATTTGTTCAAATAAAATGACATTATTGTAGGTAGGTCTGTGAAAAATAAATCTCTATTTAATCCATGTTAAATTCAGGCTGTAACAAAACGGGGTTAAAAGTCCAGGGATGTGAATCATTTTCTGAAGACTCTGCATGTGAACTTGTGTTGCAGGTGTCTACTTCACTTCAGTCTGTCTTAAGTACACGTGTAATTATGAACGTGTCATTGACTCACGTCCAAGTAAGGTCTCCTCCAGGCTACACCACACAAAGCAAACAGACCCAACAACAACCGTCTGACGTCGTCATCCCAGATGCATTAAGCAGAGGCAACATTCCACACCCGTTTCAGTTGAAGGGCAACGGTTACTGTTCATAAAACCAACGCCCTGATACACAAGCTAAACCAGCCTTGACTCATATGATTTTATCCACATGGTCACAATGCAAACCGTAATATCTCTCCAATCCATCTAAAGAGCGGATGCTTATCGGTGTGTGTGTGAAAAGCCCTGGTCGAGACTATGTTTATGAGCACTACAGAGCAAGATTTCTCAACCTAATCTCTTTGGAAGTTGGAATACCAGTCTTTTCACATTTGCTCAATTCCAACACCAGCACACCTGATTGAACTAGCCAAAAGGTGTTACGATAAATGAGTTGACGAGTTGAAATCAGGTGATCTCGTGTTGGCACAAACATACTAGATGACTGTTGGTCCTGAAGCCTGGGTTCATTGGGCTGAGAAACGCTACAATATGGTCAGGTGTATTGGGTCACGTCTATAAGGTTATGAACTCACCAAAAAAAGAACCATGCCTTTTTCAAAAGATCATTCGTAAACGTCCAAATAACTTCACAGATCTTCATTGGAAAGGGCTTAAACACTGTTCCCCATGCTGCTTGTTCAATGAACCATAAACAATTAACGAACATGCACCTGTGGAACGGTCGTTAAGACACTAACAGCTTACAGACGGTAGGCAATTAAGGTCACAGTTCTGAAAACTTAGGACACTAAAGAGGCCTTTCTACGGACTCTGAAAAACACCAAAAGAAAGATGCCCAGGGTCCCTGCTCATCTGCGTGAACGTGCCTTAGGCATGCTGAAAGGAGGCATGAGGACTGCAGATGTGGCCAGGGCAATAAACTACAATGTCTGTACTGTGAGACGCCTAAGACAGTGCTACAGGGAGACAGGACGGACAGCTGATCATCCTCGCAGTGGCAGACCACGTGTAACAACACCTGCACAGGATCGGTACATCCGAACACCACACCTGTGGGACAGGTACAGGATGGCAACAACAACTGCCCGAGTTACACCAGGAACGCACAATCCCTCCGTCAGTGCTCAGACTGTCCGCAATAGGCTGAGAGAGGATGGACTGAGGGCTTGTAGGCCTGTTGTAAGGTAGGTCCTCACCAGACATCACCGGCAACAACATTGCCTATGGGCACAAACCCGCTGTCACTGGACCAGACAGGACTGGCAAAAAGTGCTCTTCACTGACGAGTCGCGGTTTTGTCTCACCAGGGGTGATGGTCGGATTTGCGTTTATCGTCAAAGGAATGAGCGTTACACCGAGGCCTGTACTCTGGAGCGGGATCGATTTGGAGGTGGAGGGTCCGTCATGGTCTGGGGCGGTGTGTCACAGCATCATCGGACTGAGCTTGTTGTCATTGGAGGCAATCTCAACACTGTGCGTTACAGGGAAGACATCCTCCTCCCTCATGTGGTACCCTTCCTGCAGGTTCATCCTGACATGACTCTCCAGCATGACAATGCCACCAGACATACTGCTCGTTCTGTGTGTGATTTCCTGCAAGACAGGAATGTCAGTGTTCTACCATGGCTAGCAGAGAGCCTGGATCTCAATCCCATTGAGCACGTCTGGGACCTGTTGGATCGGAGGGTGAGGGCTAAGGTCATTCCCCCCAGAAATATCTGGGAACTTGCAGGTGCTTTGGTGGAAGAGTGGGGTAACATCTCACAGCAAGAACTAGCAAATCTGGTGCAGTCCATGAGGAGGAGATGCACTGCAGTACTTAATGCAGCTGGTGGCCACACCAGATACTGACTGTTACTTTTGACCCCCCCCCCCCCCTTTGATCAGGGACACATTACTCAATTTCTGTTAGTCACATGTCTGTGGAACTTGTTCAGTTTATGTCTCAGATGTTGAATCTTGTTATGTTCATACAAATATTTACACACGTTAAGTTTGCTGAAAATAAACACAGTTGACAGTGAGAGGACGTTTCTTTTTATGCTGAGTTTATAATGCATGTGCAGTACGTAACACTTCTCTGGTTTCTGACCAATCCCAATAGGTGCACACAGTCACACATTCGCACCAGGCAAACAAATGTCATGTTTTTAAAAATGTGCCATTTAAACCCCTTAAACCTTTAAACCATACAAAAACAGACAGGGTGAAAGCAATGACAATATCTCATGTTTGTCATCCTTGTGCATTTTTCAGTCATTTACCTCACCGTTACCCAAAACAAAAGTTGTTGAACGCAGACGCACCTTATCCTTGGGTTTGAGCAGCATCTTGAGGACCTTCTCAGTGAAGAAGAAGAGGTAGAACCCTCCGAACACCACCGTGGACTTAGACACATAGTTGTCCACCATAGGGTTAAAACCAAATGCCTAGGGAGGATAATATACATAGTTATCTATAATGCATCAGTCAAATTGGTTAATAGCAGGGTATTACATCGCACTGTGAAAAGATTTGTGTAAAAATATAAATTGGCTTGATTGAACTAGCTAGGGACTCTTACATGGGAAGAGAATCAAATTGTGGCTGCGTCATGATTCAGCACAATTGAAGCTGCGGCCATTTTCTCACTCTAAATCGAGGTCACTGACCTACTGTATGTGTTTATATGTGGCACTGAGAAGGATTTTCAGTACATACATTTGTTTTTTTTAAAGATTGGTAATACCAATCCCTAACTTCACACTTGTCAGTCTTCTTTTATAAAATGGTATGTGAACAATACTAGGTGACAACTAATCTCAGGAAGTCAAATGTTAAGTAAATTCTCCCTGATATCTTATTGAGACTATGGGAGAAAGACACAACAGCCCCTGGCTGGCTGGCTGCAGGGACAGGATATTACAAACACTAGCCAGTTTCTCTCCTCAAGGACACAGTTCCAGGCTAAGAGATAGCCTACTGTTATAAACATCACCAATAAAAATATGGTTTAGAGTGCTATCAAATGGCAAAATACTGCTTCAAGTGTTTAAAAAAAAAACAGACGTTGTATCTGTATTTCACTGTAATCAGCACATTCGCTAACACCTTGGGCTGTTTGTCTGCTAAGGTCATCTACTGTCTGGTTCCAAATATGACTCTTCTCTGCCATGTTGGTTTGGGATCATGTGACAACTGATATGGGATAGGGTTTTCTGGTGCAAAATGGACCCAGGTGTAGGAGGTGAATTTTGTATTTCATCTAAGAACAGACTAAAGCTACAGATTCTATTTTTCCTCAGTGCTTCCCTCTTTCCAGGAAGGCCCACCAGCAGCTCAACGGATCTGCTTTTCAGAACCATATAAGGGGGCAATAAAGTGACCCTGGTAATTAAGTGTGTGGTTCTCCTAATTAATCTATGGGCCGGGCATGACCGTAGTTAAGTCTGGTTTCATTTGGGCTGAGGGCTGCTTGAAGCGAGGGAACATCTGAGGTAGAGGAGCACATCCTATTTCCTATATAGTGCACTACTTTTGGCCATAGCCTCAGCCAAACGTAGGGCACTATAAAAGGAAATAGGGTGCCAGAAGTAGTGCACTACATAGGGAATAGGTTTCTGAAGTTGTTCACTAAATAAGGGAGTGCACTACGTAGGGAATAGTGTGCCTAAAGGAGTGCACTACGTAGGGAATAGTGTGCCTAAAGGAGTGCACTACGTAGGGAATAGGGTGCCTAAAGGAGTGCACTACGTAGGGAATAGAGTGCCTAAAGGAGTGCACTACGTAGGGAATAGGGTGCCTAAAGGAGTGCACTACGTAGGGAATAGAGTGCCTAAAGGAGTGCACTACATAGGGAATAGGTTTCTGAAGTTGTTCACTAAATAAGGGAGTGCACTACGTAGGGAATAGTGTGCCTAAAGGAGTGCACTACGTAGGGAATAGAGTGCCCTTCACACTACCTCTGGGATGAGCTGAAACAGGGCGTTGGAGTAGAGCGTGCCAATGGCCAGGGCTATGAAGTAGAGCAGCAGACGCTTGTAAAACGTTTTCCTCATGAAGGGGACCACACTGGCCCCAACCAGCGAACACAGAGAAATGAAGGTCACACACAGGAAGCCATAACCCCAAACTGACCACGACCAGGGAGAGAAGGGGGACCAAAGAGAGGAAAAAAGGAAAAGGGGAAAATTAGTTAAATTAACATCATGAAATCATTAAAGATATTATTTTTTTGCAGTAGAAGGATTAACCTGAGAACACCAGTTAATGTCAGCCCTGAAGAAGATAAATCACATCACCCTCAACAGTTCTGGTCCCAGAGAACAGGAAATGCCCAATCAATGGACACTGACTGTCTATTCACAATCAATGTCCATTCACAGACCTGTGTGTGTGTGTGTGTGTGTGTGTGTGAGATCACTGTGTGAAGAGGAGACACCATGATTTGTTTCCCATCAGATCAGTGTTCCAACCCCAAACAGCCTGTGATTAAGAGACGAGGGAGTAATTATGTCATCGCAGATCAGAGGAAGCAGAATCCTCAGGCCTTCATGATGCAACCTGGAACCACTGGTGCTTACACTGGAGCGGTCACACGATACAGGCGGGTATTAGGGAGTACGCAACGCAAGACCGATCAGATAAAACCAGAGAAAGATAGGGAAAGGGTAGCTAGGGAAAGGGTAGCTAGGAACACACACACACGCCATTGTCTTTCGGGCCAGGTCTGCTCTGCACCACTCCACAAGCTAGCTGCCAGCGGCCCCAGGGCATGGTCTGAGCTCCTGCTGTCTCACTGCAGACAGACTAAACAGTCCCACTGCCTGAGAGACTCATTTTATTCTTTACACCAAATTCACCAATCGTATTTTGAGAAAGGGGGTAAAGTTGTGGAACACTGGGAGCAGCAAATACCCACTTGGCCTGGTTTCCCCTGAGGTGAGCTTAGAGGGGTACGATGCACTGTGCAGCCAGCCAACCAGCAGGTCAGCCAGCCAGCCTCTCTCAAAGGAGAATCAGTCTCACAGATGGCACATATATTCCACAGCCAGCGAAGAGTGCAGAGTAGCCAGACCAGCCCGTGTAGACTCACACACAGATAAGAGAGAGAGAGAACAATCAGTTCACAATTCCAGTGGTAGGGAAAAAATTCACTGAAGCAACTGTAGAATCACAGTAGCTCTTTGATGACCACTGGTTGGTTGAACAAGACAATTCCCAAGCTGCTAATTACACCCCCAGGAAGAAAGAGAAGGAAATGCCCAGGAGGAGGTGAAGAATAGAGAAGAGTGCTGTGGTCGGTGGGGCATTGTTGTTAAGGGAGTATATAGAGAGAGGGGATGGGGGAGAAATCTTTTTTTGGGGGGGGTGACTTTTTCCCCCAACAGGGGATTGATGGATACCGCACCTCTGGCAAGAGCTGGAACACAGCGGTGGAGTAGAGCGTCCCGATGGACAGGGCGATGAAAAAGACGAGCGCCCGGCGCATGTGACTCGTCCTCATGAGGGGAACCAGGAACACACCGGTGAGAGAGAAGGCACTGACCAGGGTCACACTCAGAATAGAGAAACCCCACACTGATGGGAGAAGGAGGGAGAAGAGGAGGCACACGACACACCAAAGAGAGGGTTTGAAGTGAACACTGAAGCACACATGCCATTTGTTTATTATGAGAATTACTCTGTGTGCTGTGACAATGATCACAGAGGACTGTGACTACAGGAGCAGTAATGATCACAGAGGACTGTGACTACAGGAGCAGTAATGATCACAGAGGACTGTGACTACAGGAGCAGTAATGATCACAGAGGACTGTGACTACAGGAGCAGTCATGATCACAGAGGACTGTGACTACAGGAGCAGTAATGATCACAGAGGACTGTGTCTACAGGAGCAGTAATGATCACAGAGGACTGTGACTACAGGAGCAGTAATGATCACAGAGGACTGTGACTACAGGAGCAGTAATGATCACAGAGGACTGTGACTACAGGAGCAGTAATGATCACAGAGGGCTGTGACTACAGGAGCAGTAATGATCACAGAGGACTGTGTCTACAGGAGCAGTAATGATTACAGAGGACTGTGTCTACAGGAGCAGTAATGATCACAGAAGACTGTGACTACAGGAGCAGTAATGATCACAGATCATGTGTGTGATGTCTGAGGGGGAGGTATCACAGGGCGGTATGGAAGAGAAAGGAGATCAGTGGAAAGGGAAGGAGGAGGGATGGAGTCACACTGTGGAAAGGGAAGGAGGAGGGGAGAAGTCACACTGTGGAAAGGGAAGGAGGAGGGGAGAAGTCACACTGTGGAAAGGCGCGG
Organism: Oncorhynchus mykiss; assembly: GCF_013265735.2. Lineage (NCBI taxonomy): Eukaryota > Metazoa > Chordata > Actinopteri > Salmoniformes > Salmonidae > Oncorhynchus > Oncorhynchus mykiss. The sequence continues at coordinate 76,969,579 of NC_048575.1, read as the reverse complement.
TCGACCTGTAGACCACATTGCGATGGTTTTGAGCATAAAACTCCTGTAATGTCAATGAAGAGTTAAGAGTTTCCTTTCAGCACACATAAAACACATGTATCCTGTGGGAGAGGAAGTTTGGTTAACTTTGGTTGTGGTGTGGATTTCAGAAGTGACAAGGTCTGTAAGAAGAATTTAGTTTATTAATTCGACCATTTCAAAAAACAAGCACACATAAAACTTGACAAAGCCATTTACACGCACATCAGTAAAATCATGGAGGATAACAAAGTCTGGGACTTATTTCCATTGTGGTCCTCTTAAAACCAGATGACTAGGCAAGATCCAACACTGTTAAACACAGTTTGACAGAGAGATAATAAAACATTACAAATAAAGAAAAATAAGATCCAACACGGTTGAACACAGTATGACAGCGAAATAATAAAACAAAGAAGAACATCGATCTCATCATTGCAGTGACATCATAAGGTACATTCAAATGGACACAAAAGACAAACAGTTTTTTTTTTTATCTTAATTGTTTAAAGCCGGGCAGAGAGGATGTAGTGTTTATGGGCGGAGGAAACTCGTTCCTATGTAATTCAAACAGGACTAGACTACTACGGTGTAAACTAGACGTCGACCGATTATGATTTTTCAACGGCGACACCGAATATTGGGGGACCAAAAAAAAGCTGATACCGATTAAATCGGACGATTTCTTTTTTACATTTATTTGTAATAATGACAATTACAACAATACTGAATGAACACTTATTTTAACTTAATGTAATACATCAATAAAATCAATTTAGGCTCAAATAAATAATGAAACGTGTTCAATTTGGTTTAAATAATGCAAAAACAAAGTGTTTGGAGAAGAAAGTAAAAGTGCAATATGCGCCATGTAAAAAAGCTAACGTTTAAGTTCCTTGCTCAGAACATGAGAACATATGAAAGCTGGTGGTTCCTTTTAACATGAGTCTTCAATATTCCCAGGTAAGAAGTTTTAGGTTGTAGTTAATATAGTATTTATAGGACTATTTCTCTCTATACCATTTGTATTTCATATACCTTTGACTATTGGATGTTCTTATAGTCACTTTAGTATTGCCAGTGTAACAGTATAGCTTCCGTCCCTCTCCTTGCTCCTCCCTGGGCTCGAACCAGGAACACAACGACAACAGCCACCCTCGAAGCAGCGTTACCCATGCAGAGCAAGGGAAACAACTACTCAAAGGCTCAGAGCGAGTGACGTTTGAACTAGCTAACTAGCTAGCCATTTCACTTCGGTTACACCAGCCTCATCTCGGGAGTTGATAGGCTTGAAGTCATAAACAGCGCAATGCTTGACGCACAACGAAGAGCTGCTGGCAAAATGCATGAAATTACTGTTTGAATGAATGCTTACGCGCCTGCTTCTGCCTACCACCGCTCAGTCAGATACTTAGATACTCGCATGCTCAGTCAGATTATATGCAACGCAGGACACGCTAGATAATATCTAGTAATATCATCAACCATGTGTAGTTAACTAGTGCATAATGAACACACATTGTCTCAATAGGAAGCAGTCATCTTCAAATACAGTGCTTGAAATCCTAAACCAAATGGGACAAGCACAGATCTTGGAGCAAAACAGAGACGGCCATTTCATGAACAGACTTTTAAAAGGGAGGGCAATAGGACGCATTGAACCGACGTCACTCTGCCCCCACTGCAGCAGCTAGTAGCACTTCAGCCCGAGTCACAGCTGGCCAAATACCCTGTCCCAGACCTGGGTTCAAATAGTATTCAAAATCTTTAAATGTACTTAAGCTGTGATTGAGCTTGCCTGCCGCAATAGGGCCAATGAAATAGTTTCAAAAGTATAAACCAAGCCATCTACCACTCCAGTTTTGGCTTAAGCAAACACAATAGATTTCAAATACTATTTGAACCCAGGACTGCACTGGGGAGAGCGCTCTAGACATTAGCCAAAACACATCCTGTATCAATGCTTCTCTTGACAGAAATTAGGACACAGAAAGGGACAAACACCATAAAGAGTGAGAATTTTTTTTAACATCTTCTTGAAGAACATCCAGATAAAAATCACTGAAACAATCACAGTACAGAGAGCTCTCTTCCAGCAGTGTCAGTTCATGGGTTAGAATCTTTGCAAATTGCAACTAGAACTGTTAGCTGGTATAGAAATGGGAGGGCAAGGCATATCAACATTCTTGAGTTTGGTTTCTGAAAACACACAAGTGCTGTTAGACCACAGAAAACAGAAAACAGAAGAGGTAGTACCTGACACAGTTGTAAAATCATCATGACTTTCTACAGAGAGTTACAATGTCCTTTCTATGTAGTGTAATTCTATGTGCAGCGCCCCAGTGGGAGGATCACACTAGTTTACTACATTCTCAAAGCCTGTCATTAACAGTCTTTTAATATCCACCAGTTACACCAACTTAGACTGGGTCAACTTAGACTGGGCCAACTTAGACTGGGCCAACTTAGACTGGGCCAACTTAGACTGGGCCAACTTAGACTGGGCCAACTTAGACTGGGCCAACTTAGACTAGGGCCAACTTAGACTAGGGCCAATTTAGACTAGGGCCAATTTAGACTAGGGCCAATTTAGACTAGGGCCAATTTAGACTAGGGCCAATTTAGACTAGGGCCAATTTAGACTAGGGCCAATTTAGACTAGGGCCAATTTAGACTAGGGCCAATTTAGACTAGGGCCAACTTAGACTGGGCCAACTTAGACTGGGCCAACTTAGACTGGGCCAACTTAGACTGGGCCAACTTAGACTGGGCCAACTTAGACTGGGCCAACTTAGACTGGGCCAACTTAGACTGGGCCAATTTAGACTGGGCCAATTTAGACTGGGTCAACTTAGACTGGGCCAACTTAGACTGGGCCAATTTAGACTGGGCTCTGATGAGAGCTAGCTAGTAGCTACTGTTCTTGTTTGCATGTTAAATACTGCCAATTTGTACGTAATAAAACTAAACTATACCCTAAAAGCGCCTGTACAAAAGCCTAGGCTGCAGCCTACATACATCTACAACACAATCACCTAGATTAGAACCAGATACTAAAATGGCTTCCAGAGTAATAACATCAAGGACATCCAGTTTCATGGCCTGCCAACCTCTGATGTCAGCAGGCTGAGAAGCTGTGGGCAGTGTGAGCCAGATCGATCCAAGATGGAGGTGCCTTTACGTATCATCTGTACCCGCTAAGAGGATTCTGTACCTAGTATCTGCTGACAGTGGCATTCTAATAATGGCTGTTCTGTGCTAAAGTGGACCAGGAAGTACAAGATGCTGAAAGCTAGAGGAGAAACATCACCAACGAACGGCCTTTGATTTTTAACCTTCCTCTGAACTTCATACTGCAGACCAATTCTAACCCACAGTAGACTTCTAGAGGAGAGGGAATTGTGTTGTTCTAATGAAAACTTCTTGGGAGAAAGTTTCAAATAAGACATAAGACTAAACTGCCTTGATAAACAGAACGTGAACAGTCAGCAGTATACTGTAACTGCAGTACTGGTATGCCAAACCAAAGTTGTCAACAACAAAAAAATATGTATAAAACACGTATATAAAGTATGTAGAAAATATAAGCTAAATAAATCAAATAAATAAATAAAAACTAGTCTGGGAGAATCTAAAATTCCCAAAATGTCATTACATGGGTCCCCCATTGATTTGGTGATGCTGGAGTCAGACAGCATCACCACACTGCATAAACCATGGCAACGTGTAGAATTACAGGAAACTAGCTTTATAAATGTTTATTTAAAATAAAATAAAAAATGTACAGGACTGTCTCAACCATTGGCTACGTACACTACCACGCCCGCCCGCCCCCCTTTTACGTAGGGGAAACACTGCAAATGTATAATGAAAGACCATAGGAGTTGAGAGGCTCACCTTCAGCAGCAGTGGGTTTGGAAGGCGGGTCTATGATAAGCTCCTCCTTTTTCTCCACCCCACAGGCGCCAGAGTCCAATTGCTGAAGCATGGTGGGGCAGAGCTCCTGTAGGCCACGCCCATCCAGACGAGACTGCTCGTTCATACTGTAAACTGCCAGGGTGTCTCCAGGTAAGCACTGTGGAGGGAAACAGGCAAGCCGTCACACACACACACACACACACTGACCACAAAAAGAAACCCCAATCATTTCCTATCTGATAAAGGACATGCTGTTTTCCCTTCATGGAAAACTAAAGTGAGATTAACTTATCCATGTAGATATGATGGAACTGGAAGGTTCCATGCCTGAGCACACAAACTCTGGACCAAAAGTCAACACTCATTCCCTTAGCTCAGGGACACACGAAACACACCTCTAACACGAAGAGAAGACAACTAACTTTGTGTTAACTTATCCCTCTGCTCTCAAATCAACATGGTAGCGGCTAGTGAGTCAAGCCGACATGGCATTAAGCCGAGTAAGAATGCAAAGCACCCCCCATCTCAGTGTTTCCGTTGTAGTCATTTACACTGTATACAAGCCGCTGATGCAGGCCTTTGGAACATCTACATTTTAAAAAGTCTAATAAATTAATTTAATATACACCATCACAATAAATACCCTATGATGACCCCTCCACTGCATACATAGGCTCAATGCATGGTCCAATATGTTCAATATGGTCCAATATGTTTTATTTTTTTTAACCTTTATTTAACTAGGCAAGTCAGTTAAGAACAAATTCTTATTTTCAATGACGGCCTAGGAACAGTCTGTTCAGGAGCAGAACGACAGATTTGTACCTTGTCAGCTCGGGGGTTTGAACTTGCAACCTTCCGGTTACTAGTCCAACGCTCTAACCACCTGCCGCCCCAATATATTCAATATGTTCAAATAATTAACAAATAATTGTCCCGACATGTTATTGGGCTCATTTCTGGAGTTGGAAATTATATTTTAGACGTTGTCAGCATCATTTATTTTAAATCATTTTGGAGTAGAAAGTCCATTTAGAAAGTCACCTGAGATTCTCAGTCCTTCTACATCAAATGACTCGGGGGGGGGGACCCGAACATCCAAAAACAATGGGGGAGGATGCCCCATTCAACCCACCCTCCCCACAACCCCAGACACAGACTGGATATAGGGATGTCACTTCCTTTGTTTTGACATGAACAGCAATAAATCAATATGCTCCGTCACAAATGTTATGAAAACACAAACTGTCATTAAGGTTTGTGTGGGACAGATCTCAGGGAGAGGGTCTGAAAGGAAGGAAATGTAGGGAGAGAGCTGCTCCTAATGCTTAGTATAAAGTCAATATAAATCGATTTACTTTGGACAGGTTGACTCTGGGCGGCGCCGGTGGAGCTGTCGCCTCTGCTGCGGTGCCGTTGTCCCCCAGGCCGGGTGCACCGAGTCGTGCCAACAAAGAGCGGAGCTGGGGGACAGAGATGGTGGCATTGTCCCCATATCGCTCCAACAGGCCCTGCAGCACCTGGGCTGGAGAAGCCTGGTCTTCACCGAGTGCTCTCCCCAGGGGACACAACAGCAGGGCAAGGGAGAGGAAGACTGTCAGCTGGGCCACACAGACCGAGCAGCCATGGACGGGACTCTGAGTCATGATGATTATGATGACCCCTCCACTGGCTGGGTTACGGCTGGGGAACAGGAAGAGAGCAAAATGGGTTAGTTAGTAGTTCTGGCTGGCTGAGGAGAGGTCACTGAGGTGGATTGGTAGGTAGGTCTGGCTGAGGAGATGGGAGAGCCAAGGTGGCTTAGTTAGTAGGCCAACACAGTGGACTCTGGCTGGGGAGAGGAGAGGTCAAAGGTCACAGAGGGGGTCAGTAGGCCAACACAGTGGCTGGGGAGAGGAGAGGTCATAAAGGTCACAGAGGGGGTCAGTAGGCCAACACAGTGACTGGTTCTCAAACCTTTTTGTGCAGCCAGCCAGCCAGCCAACCAGCCAGCCAGCCAGCCACACACACACACACCAAGTTTCATTGTCTTACACCTAGTACAATGAACAGAGGAGAGAGCAGGGAAAACCCGATCCCCAGCAACCCGAGCCAAAACACAATTGCACCCTGATCTCACATAATAACAGTAGCCCTTCCACGACAGGAAGATGGGGCAGCTACAATGACGCACAGTTATGCATCAGAGGACCAATTCAGCCAACAGTCCAGAGTCAAACCCACACACAGAGGTCCAATTCAGCCAACAGTCCAGAGTCAAACCCACACACAGAGGTCCAATTCAGCCAACAGTCCAGACATCAATAATCCATATTACATCATGGCAGTTGACTAACTGAGGTGAGGGAGGGGAGGCTAAATAAACGCAGAGTAAACGGTTCAGAACAACGTTTCCATTCATTGCCTTAAGGTATGAAAGACTTACCTCTTCCAACCTGAGTAGTGTGACGAGGCTTAGAGCCCTTATGTAGAGCCCTCGGCACAGAGTAGAGCTCTTAGGTCTTCAGTCGGGCTTGGGTAGTAGAGTGAAGAGATGGAAAGAGCAGGGTAGTCAACTGTGGGAGAGAGAGAGAGAGAGAGAAAAAAAAAATGAGCTAAAACGGAATAGGGAAAAGTACAAACAAAACCTCATAGAACAGTGTAGCAGCCAGCCACAATGTAGACACAACTTGTATACCCACTTACCTCACACTAGAGCAGCCAGCCACAATGTAGACACAACTTGTATACCCACTTACCTCACACTAGAACAGCCAGCCACAATGTAGACACAACTTGTATACCCACTTACCTCACACTAGAGCAGCCAGCCACAATGGAAACACAACTTGTATACCCACTTACCTCACACTAGAGCAGCCAGCCACAATGGAAACACAACTTGTATACCCACTAGCCTCACACTAGAGCAGCCAGCCACAATGGAAACACAACTTGTATACCCACTTACCTCACACTAGAGCAGCCAGCAACAATGGAAACACAACTTGTATACCCACTTACCTCACACTAGAGCAGCCAGCCACAATGGAGACACAACTTGTATACTCACTAGCCTCACACTAGAGCAGCCAGCCACAATGGAAACACAACTTGTATACCCACTAGCCTCACACTAGAGCAGCCAGTTTAGACATTGGGAAACCAAGCAGATGCCACAAACCCACAACAATCTAAGAACTCTAGTCACTTCAACTGACATTCCTTGTCGATTCTGGTTTAGTTTGAAGATAAAAACCAGTTTAGAATGTTTATGTGGCCTGTGCTATACAGATAGTTTTGGATGGACAGTCTGGTTCAGGGGCCAACAGTATACTGTCCCATAGCAGGACTTGGGAGTGTACAGTCTCTCTCTTGCCCTTGTTCTCTCGGTTTGTTTCTCTGTGTGTCTGCTGGGAAGAGGCTCAGTGTGACCTGTCCTTGTATGACACACGGAATTGGAGGGGCAGAGAGAGGTAAAGAGCCAATGAGGGGCAGAGAGAGGTAAAGAGCCACGGAGGGGCAGAGAGAGGTAAAGAGCCACGGGGGGGCAGAGAGAGGTAAAGAGCCACGGAGGGGCAGAGAGAGGTAAAGAGCCACGGAGGGGCAGAGAGAGGTAAAGAGCCACGGAGGGGCAGAGAGAGGTAAAGAGCCACGGAGGGGCAGAGAGAGGTAAAGAGCCACGGAGGGGCAGAGAGAGGTAAAGAGCCAATGAGGGGCAGAGAGAGGTAAAGAGCCACGGAGGGGCAGAGAGAGGTAAAGAGCCACGGAGGGGCAGAGAGAGGTAAAGAGCCACGGAGGGGCAGAGAGAGGTAAAGAGCCACGAAGGGGCAGAGAGAGGTAAAGAGCCACGGAGGGGCAGAGAGAGGTAAAGAGCCACCGAGGGGCAGAGAGAGGTAAAGAGCCACCGAGGGGCAGAGAGAGGTAAAGAGCCAGCAGAGACCAGGCTTTGTGGACTCCAGCTCCGACTACAATGTAAATCATGAAACGCCCACCTTGTAGTTACGTTTGTCCTCTGTAGCATGTCTGTCTTTGTTTGTCAATGGCAACTCACAGCAAACGTGTCAGTTGATGTGTATAATGAACTTCCCCTTCCTTCACCATGGAGTGGAGTGAAGTCTGCCAGTGTAAATCAAGCTACTGGGGCTCAATGTTTCATGGTACTACCTCCAGAGTCTAGCTAGGTGTGGAGCTGGGTGGGTGTGGTAACCATATGGAACACAACCCAGACTACTAAATCATCAGGTTAGAACGAGATGTACAAGTTTAAAACACATCCAAGAGATTAAGCAGGAAGTGCTGAGTATACACATTAAAAAAAGAGGCCTAGTGCAGTCGACAATGTGATTCTCCTGGGTTTTATATACACTGAGTGGACAAAACATTAGGAAACACCTTCCCACTATTGAGCAGCACCTAGGGCTGTGGTGTAGTACAGTGTTACAGTGTGGTTAGGGCTGTGGTGTAGTACAGTGTTACAGTGTGGTTAGGGCTGTGGTGTAGTACAGTGTTACAGTGTGGTTAGGGCTGTGGTGTAGTACAGTGTTACAGTGTGGTTAGGGCTGTGGTGTAGTACAGTGTTACAGTGTGGTTAGGGCTGTGGTGTAGTACAGTGTTACAGTGTGGTTAGGGCTGTGGTGTAGTACAGTGTTACAGTGTGGTTAGGGCTGTGGTGTAGTACAGTGTTACAGTGTGGTTAGGGCTGTGGTGTAGTACAGTGTTACAGTGTGGTTAGGGCTGTGGTGTAGTACAGTGTTACAGTGTGGTTAGGGCTGTGGTGTAGAACAGTGTTACAGTGTGGTTAGGGCTGTGGTGTAGTACAGTGTTACAGTGTGGTTAGGGCTGTGGTGTAGTACAGTGTTACAGTGTGGTTAGGGCTGTGGTGTAGTACAGTGTTACAGTGTGGTTAGGGCTGTGGTGTAGTACAGTGTTACAGTGTGGTTAGGGCTGTGGTGTAGTACAGTGTTACAGTGTGGTTAGGGCTGTGGTGTAGTACAGTGTTACAGTGTGGTTAGGGCTGTGGTGTAGTACAGTGTTACAGTGTGGTTAGGGCTGTGGTGTAGTACAGTGTTACAGTGTGGTTAGGGCTGTGGTGTAGTACAGTGTTACAGTGTGGTTAGGGCTGTGGTGTAGTACAGTGTTACAGTGTGGTTAGGGCTGTGGTGTAGTACAGTGTTACAGTGTGGTTAGGGCTGTGGTGTAGTACAGTGTTACAGTGTGGTTAGGGCTGTGGTGTAGTACAGTGTTACAGTGTGGTTAGGGCTGTGGTGTAGTACAGTGTTACAGTGTGGTTAGGGCTGTGGTGTAGTACAGTGTTACAGTGTGGTTAGGGCTGTGGTGTAGTACAGTGTTACAGTGTGGTTAGGGCTGTGGTGTAGTACAGTGTTACAGTGTGGTTAGGGCTGTGGTGTAGTACAGTGTTACAGTGTGGTTAGGGCTGTGGTGTAGTACAGTGTTACAGTGTGGTTAGGGCTGTGGTGTAGTACAGTGTTACAGTGTGGTTAGGGCTGTGGTGTAGTACAGTGTTACAGTGTGGTTAGGGCTGTGGTGTAGTACAGTGTTACAGTGTGGTTAGGGCTGTGGTGTAGTACAGTGTTACAGTGTGGTTAGGGCTGTGGTGTAGTACAGTGTTACAGTGTGGTTAGGGCTGTGGTGTAGTACAGTGTTACAGTGTGGTTAGGGCTGTGGTGTAGTACAGTGTTACAGTGTGGTTAGGGCTGTGGTGGTCATGACATTTTGTCAGCCGGTTATTGTCATGTAAGAGACTGCTGGTCTCACTGTATTTGACTGTTTGTTAACATAAACCTGTTTAGCACTTCCAGGTCTCCAGCTGTATTCAAGCCTCTGATGACACCTTTGGAACATCTACATTATAAAAAATAAAATAAATGAATCCATGATTTATTTTAGTCAGGTCTAAAGAAACATTATGATATGAAGAAATGGTATTTCAGAAGAACAGAATATGAGTTTGCCTACTGCATGTTATCTGGCTATGCTCCGTGCCCTTGGCTGTAGGATTATTCATTTACCTGACAAGATATGCTTTTAAGTCCCATGCCATTATTTTATATTATAGTATTTTACAGTAAGAAGAATATAACTGAACTTAGCTGAATAAAATAGAAAGGATATTTTTCCCATCCGGAGCGAGTGCACATATGAAGTGGCTATACTGTATGTTGTAAAAGTGATCTTTAGAAACAGGTCCTCTATGCTATATTTAGAGTTATTTATTTGACTACTTAAGTTGTGAATGATACAAACCTTAGAATGTCTTAGAAATATAGGCATATATGGGCTGCATGATGCGACTACAGGACATTGATGATTTTAGAAGGTCGCGGAAAAAAATATTTCTCTCTGTTCCTCGCCTCAGGCTGCACAGCTGTTCTCTCATCAACTGATCACATTTTCACCCATCAGACTATTCTCAACGTAATCTGGTCTTTACTAATATGTAAGATCAGTGTTGATTTAGAATGGCCCATTATCAAAAGGGGCGGGAAGAGGGGCAGGGGGAAAGAAATACGTACTCTGTATGTACTCGAATAGCGAATGGGAGGCCGCGCATGGAGGTCCGTTTTGTAGGCTACCGCCTCAATTGGTTGGCGCATGGACTCTACAAGGTGTCGAAAGCGTTCCACAGGGATATTGGCCCATGTTGACTCCAATGATTCCCACAGTTGTGGTCAAGTTGGCTGGATGTCCTTTGGGTGGTGGACCATTCTTGACACACACAGGAAACTGTTGAAGGTGAAAAACCCAGCAGTGTGGCTGTTCTTGATACACTCAAACCGGTGTGCCTGGCACCTAGTGCCATACCCTGTTCAAAAGCACCCCCTGAATGGCACATAGACACAACGCACGTCTCAATTGCAGCAAGGCTTAAAAACCCTTCTTTAAAATAAAATAATATTTGTCACATGCGCCGAATACAACCTTACAGTGAAATGCTTACAAGCCCTTAACCAACAATGCAGTTAAGAAAAATGAGTTTAAAAAAATAGATACGTAAGACAAATAATTAGAGCAGCAGTAAAATAACAATAGCGAGGATATATACAGGGGGTACCAGTACAGAGTCAATGTGGAGGCTATATACAGGGGGTACCAGTACAGAGTCAATGTGGAGGCTATATACAGGGGGTACCGGTACAGAGTCAATGTGGAGGCTATATACAGGGGGTACCGGTACAGAGTCAATGTGGAGGCTATATACAGGGGGTACCAGTACAGAGTCAATGTGGAGGCTATATACAGGGGGTACTGGTACAGAGTCAATGTGGAGGCTATATACAGGGGGTACCAGTACAGAGTCAATGTGGAGGCTATATACAGGGGGTACCAGTACAGAGTCAATGTGGAGGCTATATACAGGGGGTACCGGTATAGAGTCAATGTGGAGGCTATATACAGGGGGTACCAGTACAGAGTCAATGTGGAGGCTATATACAGGGGGTACCGGTACAGAGTCAATGTGGAGGCTATATACAGGGGGTACCGGTACAGAGTCCATGTGGAGGCTATATACAGGGGGTACTGGTACAGAGTCAATGTGGAGGCTATATACAGGGGGTACCGGTACAGAGTCAATGTGGAGGCTATATACAGGGGGGTACCAGTACAGAGTCAATGTGGAGGCTATATACAGGGGGTACCAGTACAGAGTCAATGTGGAGGCTACATACAGGGGGTACCAGTACAGAGTCAATGTGGAGGCTACATACAGGGGGTACCGGTACAGAGTCAATGTGCTGGGGCACCGGTTAGTCAAGGTAATTGAGGTAATATGTACATGCAGGTAGAGTTATTAAAGTGACTATGCATAGATAACAAACAGAGTAGCAGCAGTGTAAATGCTAATAGTCTGGGTGGCCATTTGATTAGCTGTTCAGGAGTCTGGCCTGGGGGTAGAAGCTGTTTAGAAGCCACTTGGATCTAGCCCTGGCGCCCCGGTACCATTTGTTGTGCGGTAGCAGAGAGAACAGTCTATGACTAAGGTGGCTGGAGTATTTGACAATTTCTAGGGCCTTCCTCTGACTGATTACACTGATGGAGGTGGATTTAACAAGTGACATCAACAAGGGATCATGGCTTTCACCTGGATTCACCTGGTCAGACGGTCATGGAAAGAGTGTTCCTAATGTTTTGTACACTCAGTGTATATTTCTAAACTATGAGATTGGAATTATACTGTGAAATTGTAAAAAAAAAAAAATCATGCATTTTTAGTGTAAGATCACCTGAAATATCAGCCTGTTTTGGTGAGATGGAGTTTTGGCCTGACATCACCAGCCAGTAAATTAGTTAGACCAAGAAGAAAACTTCTCTGCCAATAACAGATGGGTTTTCAGTTTTCCCCTTCCCAAGCCAGACCACTCAGACAGTCCGAGCTAAATTCTTGCTTGAGAAATTCCTCTCTGCTAAGTAGATATTTCTCTTCTTTTTTGACCACAAAAATCACAGTAAGGTACTTCAATTGTTACCCAGAAATGATTTGATATTGAGATAAAAACCAGTTGCACTGGACCTTTAAAATACTGTGGTCCTGAATGGATAAAAAAAAACATAATCCTGTGCAGGGCTGACTCAAGACTTCTCAGGAAGACAAGGTAAAGCAATAGTAGTGAAGAGGTTTACAATGTCCAGGCATGTCTCCAGAGGTTATATTTAGACCACATATAGATAAGGTGGTAGGATCGGTCAACACCAACCAACCTGCCAGGACCCTGGTCTCTGACCTGTGTGTAGGCTACACTGCTGCATAACAAACCTAGGGTTTGGGACTATGACGTAAAAGATCACACATATTTTAGGTTGTTAAAAGGAACATACAGTACTTAACATGGATGGAGAGAGAAGAGACGGGGAACCAATAGGCTACATGGATGGAGAGAGAAGAGACGGGGAACCAATAGGCTACATGGATGGAGAGAGAAGAGACAGGGAACCAATAGGCTACATGGATGGAGAGAGAAGAGACGGGGAACCAATGGCTACATGGATGGAGAGAGAAGAGACGGGGAACCAATAGGCTACATGGATGGAGAGAGAAGAGACGGGGAACCAATAGGCTACATGGATGGAGAGAGAAGAGACAGGGAACCAATAGGCTACATGGATGAAGAGAGAAGAGACAGGGAACCAATAGGCTACATGGATGGAGAGAGAAGAGACGGGGAACCAATGGCTACATGGATGGAGAGAGAAGAGACGGGGAACCAATAGGCTACATGGATGGAGAGAGAAGAGACGGGGAACCAATAGGCTACATGGATGAAGAGAGAAGAGACGGGGAACCAATGGCTACATGGATGGAGAGAGAAGAGACGGGGAACCAATAGGCTACATGGATGGAGAGAGAAGAGACAGGGAACCAATAGGCTACATGGATGGAGAGAGAAGAGACGGGGAACCAATAGGCTACATGGATGGAGAGAGAAGAGACGGGGAACCAATAGGCTACATGGATGGAGAGAGAAGAGACGGGGAACCAATAGGCTACATGGATGGAGAGAGAAGAGACAGGGAACCAATAGGCTACATGGATGGAGAGAGAAGAGACAGGGAACCAATAGGCTACATGGATGAAGAGAGAAGAGACGGGGAACCAATAGGCTACATGGATGGAGAGAGAAGAGACGGGGAACCAATAGGCTACATGGATGGAGAGAGAAGAGACAGGGAACCAATAGGCTACATGGATGGAGAGAGAAGAGACAGGGAACCAATAGGCTACATGGATGGAGAGAGAAGAGACAGGGAACCAATAGGCTACATGGATGGAGAGAGAAGAGACAGGGAACCAATAGGCTACATGGATGGAGAGAGAAGAGACAGGGAACCAATAGGCTACATGGATGGAGAGAGAAGAGACAGGGAACCAATAGGCTACATGAATGGAGAGAGAAGAGACAGGGAACCAATAGGCTACATGGATGGAGACAGGGAACCAATAGGCTACATGGATGGAGACAGGGAACCAATAGGCTACATGGATGGAGACAGGGAACCAATAGGCTACATGGATGGAAACAGGGAACCAATAGGCTACATGGAGACGAGGTCACCAGTGCCCCATCACTGTTCCCACATCGCAACCTAGACCCTAATCCACAAAGTCTCTCAGGAGTACTGATCTATGATCAGTTTTGCCTTTTAAATCATACGGAATCAGATGATATGGATTTATGGACAGATCCTAGATCAGCACTCCTACTCCTTGCGGATACGAGTCCTGATCTGTCAAAGAGTGAAAGAGCGAGTGAGCTCGTCATCGATTACATAACAGTGCAATCAGCAGTGCTATCAAAACAGTGTTGCCCCAATGATTTGTTTTCTCGGGCAGCGGTGGCTAAGTTAGCGTGGCACAGTCTCTGACCTAACATTTTAGAGGTCCTTCCTCTTGGCTGCACAGAAAACATGTTGCTGTTTTATCCCATATCATAAGCCCTCTGAGTGACTTAAAAACTACAACAACATCAATGTGGGGGCCATGAAAGGACATTTTGAATTTTAGATTTGTATTTTTTTTAAATCTTGTCACTGTTCTTTTTAACTTTATTCATTTAAAAAAAAAAATGTTTACATTCGTCAAATTGCTTTGATCAACTTTTATAACTTTTGTTATAGAGGCCAGCTGGCAACTTGTCACGGTAGCTGAATGTGGGTTGTCTGTGCCAGGCTGACTTCACAGTTGAGAGAAGATGTGACACGTTCAGTCAAAAGTTGGGCCTTCATTTAATGATTGACTTTCTCTCATAAATATATGGTTTATCTTAGTTCTCAAAGATGAAAGATGATATTATTAAAAAAATATACAGCTCTATTTTCAACATACTTTATATCTTGTTTTAGTCATTTGAAAAGTTTAAAAACTGAAAACTTTCTATCATCCTAAAAATTATTTTTGAGATGGTAAAAGAGCCGAGAAGAGGTTTATTTTTTTACCATTTTAATTTAAAACGAATCACAGTAAGGTTCTTGTTAGACAGTAATGATTTGATATTGAGATAAAAAAAAAATTTTAAAAAATGCTGCCTTTAACTAGCTTTCTACCTTTAACTAGCCTGCGACAGCACAAACAGCTCTGGGATCAGATAAAAATGACCTTTATCTGCAGAGTCAGCAGGAAACTCATGATAGAACTCAGGGAAAGTGGAAGGCAATCAGCAGGAAACTGTGCAGAATTACTATAACAACCTCAAATAAAGGACGGGTGTTCTGTTTCATCACCGCGTCTGCCTGACACCACACTGCCCCAGGTCTGCTAGAGGTTATTCAATGTAGGCTATCACAACACACAGACAGGACATCTAGGAGGGGAGGGGAGGGGTCAATGGAAGGAAGTGAGACGGCGTTACAGTTAGACACTAGACACGACTTTCTCTAAAATCAGCAACAAGTTGTGCCATAAAGGCTATATATATATATATATATATATATATATATATATATACGCCATGACATAAACCATATATTTATGAGAGAAAGTCAATCATTAAATGAAGGCCCTACTTTTGACTGAACATGTCACATCTTCTCTCAACTGTGAAGTCAGCCTGGCACAGACAACCCACATTCAGCTACCGTGACAAGTTGCCGGCTGGCCTCTATAACAAAAGTTATAAAAGTTGATCAAAGCAATTTGACGAATGTAAAAAAAAAAAAAAAAAATTTAAATGAATAAAGTTAAAAAGAACAGTGACGGAACATTTTAAAGTTTGTTTATAAAGTTGTCACAAAATCTTGCTGAAAACAGCACTATCCTGAAGACGTAGGCTAGACACATGATACACCAGCACACTGAAAGAGTTCTCAGCCTACTTTAGAAACATTTGTAATATTCTGTCTCCGACAAAACCACAATTCCCCCGAACTCCACATAGCCTAATAAGGAACAGACGATGTACAGGTTGAAAATCAAAAAGTAATATTCTGTCTCCGACAAAACCACAATTCCCCCGAACTCCACATAGCCTAATAAGGAACAGACGATGTACAGGTTGAAAATCAAAAAGTAACTTGCCAGCTTCAGAAGATCTTTCTCTCCAGACAAGAAAAAACTGAAGCTTTCGCCTCAGAAACAGGTTGCACTTTGAATCTTCTTCAAGAGGTTTTGACTGACAAGAGTATCTTATAGTGTAGGGGGAGATGGGGGAGGGGTGGGAGGGGGTGTAAACTATGTAGAGGGGAGATGGGGGAGAAAGCCCACAACACAACCCTAACATTCTGTGAGAACGTAATTACAGAGTTCAGTAAAATCTCAGGACAGGTGATGTTATTAACCAACACTGACACTGTCATTAGATGACAAAGCATTTAATAGATCAGGGACACTCAGAAAGCACACACACACACACACACACAAATCCTTCCATTAATAGAATTCCTCACAGTAGTGAAATAATAAATTCCGCAAACTTCCAAAACAGTTTCTGGCAAGATGTCTTTTTTTTTATTAAATACAGTGTGCTTCTTCGCCGAGGGCAGCCTTGTGAGAATCTGTAGGCGAGCGAGTAAACTCCTACTGCCATCCGCTCTTCATGCTAAAGTGCAAACATCCCTGTAGATATTGTTATTCTTCTTTACTGCTGCTCTTTAATTACTTGTTACTTTTATCATTTTATTTTTTAAACTGCACTATCGGTTAGGGGCTCGTAAGTAAGCATTTCATTGCAAGGTTGTATTCCGCACATGTGACTAATTTGATTTGATTATTGGAAAATAAAATTGATAACCTACAATTAAGATTATCCTACCAACGGGACATCAAAAACAAACATTTTATGTTTCACCGAGATGTGTCTAAACGACGAACCGGACAATATAGAGCGAGCGGGATTTTCCATGTACCTCTGGTAAAACGAGGGGAGGGGGTGTGTGACTATTTGTCAATAACAGCTTGTGCGTAATGTCTAATATTAAAGTATTGAGGTATTGCTCGCCTGAGGTAGAGTACCTTATGATAAGCTGTAGACCACACTATCTACCAAGAGAGTTCTCATCTATATTATTCGTAGCCGTCTATTTACCACCCCAGAACGAAGCTGGCACTAAGACCGCTCTCAACCAACTCTATAAGGCCATAAGCAAAGAAAATGCTCACCCTGAAGAGACACTCCTAGCGGCCCGGGAACATTAATGCAGGAAAACTTAAATCAGTTTGACCAAATCTTTACCAGCATGTCACATGTGCAACCAGGAAAAAATTAAATAAATCCTAGATCACCTTTATGCATACAAAACTCTCCCCCGCCCTCCATTTGGCAAATCTGACCATAATTCTATCCTCCTGATTCCTGCTTACAAGTAAAAACTAAAGCAGGAAGCACCCGTGACTCGCTCAATACGGAAGTGGTCAGATGACGCGGATGCTAAACTACATGACTGTTTTGCTAGAACAAACTGGAATATGCTCCGGGATTCATCCAATGGCATTGAGGAGTACACCACCCCAGTCATCGGCTTCATCAATAAGTGCATCAACGACATCGTCCCCACAGTGACTGTACGTACATATCCCAACCAGAAGCCATGGATTACAGGCAACATTCGCGTTGAGCTAAAGGCTAGAGCTTCCGCTTTCAAGGAGCGGGAGACTAATCCGGACGCTTATAAGAAATCCCGCTATGCCCTCAGACGAACTATCAAACAAGCAAAGCGTCAATACAGGATTAAGATTAGATCCTACTACCCCGGCTCTGACGTTCATCGGATGTGGCAGGGCTTGAAAACTATTACGGACTACAAAAAGGGAAACTCAGACACGAGCTGCCCATTTACGCATGCCTACCAGATGAGCTAAATGCCTTTTATGCTCGCGTCGAAGCATGCAACACTGAAGCATGCACAAGAGCACCAGCTGTTCTGGATGACTGTGTGATCACGCTCTCGGTAGCCGATGTGAACAAAACCTTTAAAACAGGTCAACATTCACAAAGCCGCAAGGCCAGACGGTTTACCAGGACGTGTATACAAAGCATGCGCGGACCAAATCTGTAATACCTAAGTTTCAAGCAGACTACCATAGTACCTGTGCCCAAGGAAGTGAAGGTAACCTGACTAAATGATTACCGCCCGTGGCACTCACGTCGGTAGGCATAAAGTGCTTTGAAAGGCTGGTCATGGCTCACATCAACAACATCCTCCCGGACACCCTAGACCCACTCCAATTCGCATACCACCCTCAACAGATCCACAGAGGACGCAATCTCAATCGCACTCCACACTGCCCTTTCTCACCTTGACAAAAGGAAGACCTATGTGAGAATGCTGTTCATTGACAACAGCTCAGCGTCCAACACCATAGTGCCCACGAAGCTCAACACTAAGCTAAGGACTCTAGGACTAAACGCCTCCCTCTGCAACTGGATCCTGGACTTCCTGACGGGCCGCCCCCAGGTGGTAAGAGTAGGCAACAACATGTCTGCCACGCTGATCCTTAATACTGGGGCCCCTCAGGGGTGTGTACTTAGTCCTCTCCCGTATTCCTTGTTCACCAACGACTGCGTGGCCAAACACAACTTCAACACCATCATTAAGTTTGCTGACGACACAACAGTGGTAGGCCTGATCACCGACAACGATGAGACAGCCTGTAGGGAGGTGGTCAGAAAACTGGCAGTGTGGTGCCACACTCAACAACCTCTCCCTCAATGTGAGCAAGACAAAGGAGCTGATCGTGGACTACAGGAAAAGGCGGGCCGAACAGGCCCCCATTAACATCGACAGGTAGTGGAGCGGGTCGAGAGTTTCAAGTTCCTTGGTGTCCACATCACCAACAAACTATCATGGTCCAAACACACCAAGACAATTGTGAAGAGGGCACGACAAAACCTTTTCCCCCTCAGGAGACTGAAAATATTTGCTATTGGTCCTCAGATCCTCAAAAGGTTCTACAGCTGCACCATCGAGAGCATCCTGACCGGATGCATTACCACCTGGTATGGCAACTGCTCGGCATCTGACCAAAAGGCGCTACAGAGGGTAGTGCATACGGCCCAGTACATCACTGGGGCTAAGCTTCCTGCCATCCAGGACCTATATAATAGGTGGGTGGCGTCAGATGAAAGCTCATAAAATTGTCAGACTCCAGTCACCCAAGTTATAGACTGTTCTCTGCAACCGCACGGCAAGCGGTACCAGAGCGCCAAGTCTAGGACCAAAAGGCTCCTCAACAGCTTATGCCCCCAAGCCATAAGACCGCTGAACAATTAATAAAATTGCCACCGACATTGAACCCACCCCCTTTTGTACACTGATGCTACTCGCTATTTATTATCTGTGCATAGACATTTCACTCCCACCTACATATAGAAATGACCTCAACTAACCTGTACCCCCGCTCAGTGACTCTGTACTGGTGCACCCAAAATATAGCCTCGTTATGGTTATTCTTATTGTGTTACTTCTTATTTTAGTCTACTTGGTAACTATTTTCTTAACTCTTCTTGAATTGCACTGTTGGTTAAGGGTTTGTAAGTAAGCATTTCACAGTAAGGTCTAAACCTGTTGTATTCGGCGCATGTGACAAATAAAGTTTTATTTGATTTCATCACGTTGAAACAATAGCTATTGAAGAGAATAAAAGTGGTTTGATGAATGACAGAGATAGCGACAATCAACCCTCTTTAGTCCTAGATAGTCTACTGCATTCCCTCTCTCCCTCATCCCTGATCAAACAGGTCAGATCAAATCCAATCCAATTTTATTTGTCACATGCACCGAAAACAACTGGTGTAGTAGAACTTACAGTGAAATGCTGAATACAACAGGTGTAGTAGACCTCACAGTGAAATGCTGAATACAACAGGTGTAGTAGACCTTACAGTGAAATGCTGAATACAACAGGTGTAGAAGAACTTACAGTGAAATGCTGAATACAACAGGTGTAGTAGACCTTACAGTGAAATGCTGAATACAACAGGTGTAGTAGACCTTACAGTGAAATGCTGAATACAACAGGTGTAGTAGACCTTACAGTGAAATGCTGAATACAACAGGTGTAGTAGACCTTACAGTGAAATGCTGAATACAACAGGTGTAGTAGACCTTACAGTGAAATGCTGAATACAACAGGTGTAGAAGAACTTACAGTGAAATGCTGAATACAACAGGTGTAGTAGACCTTACAGTGAAATGCTGAATACAACAGGTGTAGTAGACCTTACAGTGAAATGCTGAATACAACAGGTGTAGTAGACCTTACAGTGAAATGCTGAATACAACAGGTGTAGTAGACCTTACAGTGAAATGCTGAATACAACAGGTGTAGAAGAACTTACAGTGAAATGCTGAATACAACAGGTGTAGTAGACCTTACAGTGAAATGCTGAATACAACAGGTGTAGTAGACCTTACAGTGAAATGCTGAATACAACAGGTGTAGTAGACCTTACAGTGAAATGCTGAATACAACAGGTGTAGTAGAACTTACAGTGAAATGCTGAATACAACAGGTGTAGTAGACCTTACAGTGAAATGCTGAATACAACAGGTGTAGTAGACCTTACAGTGAAATGCTGAATACAACAGGTGTAGTAGACCTTACAGTGAAATGCTGAATACAACAGGTGTAGTAGACCTTACAGTGAAATGATGAATACAACAGGTGCAGTAGACCTTACAGTGAAATGCTAACTTACAAGCCCTTAACTCGATTTTTTGAACTGCATGCAGTTAAGAAGTTAAGAAAATATTTACTAAATAAAGTTTAAAAAATAACAATAACGAGGATACATACAGAGGGTACCGGTAACAAGTAAATGTGCAGGGTAGGTTAGGGTTAGTTGAGGATTATGCTAGTATCTTCTGGCCGGGGAGGTTTTGTTAGACTGCGGTACTTTGGCGACTAAGAACGTATTCTTTAAAACATCCCGCTTTGGGCTGGAAGTGTCCATGTGTAGTACATACAGTGCCTTAAAGTATTCACCCCCCGGATACTTTCTCTACATTTTGTTGTGTCCGAATTTAAAAAGGATTTAATTGAGATTTTGTCACTGGCCTATACACAATACCCTAAAATGACAAAGTGGAATTATGTTTATATACATTTTAACAAATTAAAAGCTGAAATGTCTTTATTCAATAATTATTCAACCCCTTTGTTATGTCAAGCATAAATAACTTCAGGAGCAAAAATGTGGTTTAACCCTTAAAAGTCGATATAAATATAAACTTGTCAAATTTAAACCTGACCGTTTAAGTTAGAGATGTGTTGAATTGTCTCCATTCACCGATGTAACACTTCAGCATCTGTAGTGAAAGGTGACATAGAGAGATGTGTCAGACCATAAGACACCACGAAAATCTGTCTTCTCACAAAGTCGTCTGTAGCGTCTGAACGGTTTGCCCTAAAAACTATTACGACCCGTCTATGGAAAGCTGAGACTCTTACGATGTCAGTGTTTTTCTCTGGGACGCCCACAGACCTCAAGACTTATTGAAGGTCCCCTGTACAAGTCGAGAAAAAAAAATCATGGAAGTATACTGAAAAAATATATAAAAACAACATGTAATAATTGCTGTAACGATTTTACTGAGTTACAATTCATTTAAGGAAATGTGTCAATTTAAATCAATTCATTAGGCCCTACTCTATGGATTTCACATGACTGGGCAGTGGCACAGCCATGGGTGAGAATAGGCCTTGGGAGCCAGGCCGTCCCACTGGGGAGCCAGGCCCAGCCAATCAGAATGAGTTTTTCCCCACACAAGGGCTTTATTACAGACAGAAATACTCCTCAATTTCACCAGCTTTCCGGGTGGCTGGTCTCAAGATGATCCTGCAGGTTTAGAAACCTGTATTGGAGGTCCTGGGCTGGCGTGGTTATACATTGTCTGCGGTTGTGAGGCCGGTTGGAAGTACTGCCAAATTCTCTAAAACGACGTTGGAGGCGGTTTGTGGTAGAGAAATTAACATTACATTTTCTGGCAACAGCTCTGGTGAACATTCCTGCAGTCAGCATACCAATTGCACGCTCTATCAAAACTTGAGGAATCTGTGGCATTGTGTTGTGAAACTTTTTGTCCCCCCCGTACAAAAGTGCACCTGTTTAATGATCATGCTGTTTAAAATCAGCTTCTTGATATGCCACACCTGTCAGGTGTATCTTGGCAAAGCAGAACTTCTCACTAACAGGGATGTAAACACATTTGTGGACAACATTTGAGAGAAATATGTTTTTTGTTCATTTGGAACATTTCTGGGATTTTTTTATTTCAGCTCAAGAAACATGAGACCAACACTTGTTGTGGTTATATTTTATATTTATATTTTAGTATATGACTGTTTAGTGCAAAAAATAGAAGGATAAATACAATATATATATATATATATATATTATTTTTGTTTCCTGATCTCTCAGATATAGGTAGACAGTTCAGAATAAACTTCCTTTAATTGTTTATTTTAGGACTGTTGTGCCATGTAGTAAATATGTTATTCAATGTGTTTGTATTGGCTAATAGCAAGAAAGGCCAAATAAATGTTACTAAAACATTTTTTTTTATATATTTTTCGATACTTCAAGGAGTCTTAAAATTCAATATCAAGTAGCAAAATGATCCTTGGTATGAACTTCTTTTAAAAAAATCCATGTAGATTAGTAGAACCCCCCCGGCTTAGACAGGTCTTAACCCGGTCTTAGGTCTTAGACTTATCGGTTGGCAAGTAACATAATACGCTGCATGGACTCAATAATAGTGTTTAAAATGATTTTTGAATGACTACAGCATCTCTGTACACCACACATACAATTATCTTTGGTCACTCGGTTGAGCAGTGACTTTTAAAACTTCTACCAACCAGGGAGGTTGGTAGAAAGACGTCATTAAAAGCAGTCATTGAATATACCTATGAGCACGGTGAAGTTATTGATTACACTTTGCATGATGACTCAATACACCCAGTCACTGCAAAGACACCGGCGTCCTTCCTAACACAGGTGACAAAGAGAAAGTAAACCGCTCAGGGATTTCACCATGAAGCCAATGGTGACTTTAAAACAGTTAAAGTTTAATGGCTGTGATAAGAGAAAACTGAGGATGGATCAACAACATTGTAGTTAGTCCACAATACTAACCTAAATGACACAGAGTGAAAAGAAGGAAGCCTGTACAGAATACAGATATTCCAAAAGATGCTTCCTGTTCGCAATGAGAAACTAAAGTAAAACTGCAAAAAAATGTGGCAAAGAAATGAACTTAATGTCCTGAATAAAAAGGGTTAGGTTCTAGAAAGATCCAACACCACATCACTGAGTACCACTTCATAAATTCAAGCATGATGGTGGCTGCATCTATTATGGGTATGCTTGTCATCGGCAAGGACTAGGGAGTTTTTCAGGATAAAAAGAAACAGAATAGAGCTAAGCACAGGTAAAATGCTAGAGGAAAACAAATTCACCTTTCAGCGGGTCAATAACCTAAAACACAAGGCCAAATCTACACTGGAGCTTATAAAAAAACATTTTTTAAAAACACAACAAGCAATTTTACTGAGTTACAGTTCAAATAAGGGTATCAGTAAATTGAAAAATGAACGAGGCCCTAATCTGTGGCTTCGGGGAGCCCTGCCTAAAGGGTTAGGGTCCCCCACATGGCCATATTTCCATGTTTTACAGTGCTTGTTTATGGAAAACAGATGAAAGACAGCGGCGTACCTTTGCCTAAACATCAGACCGTTACCATGGTTACCCCATGGATATTCAGTCGGAAATAAATCTGCCTTAAAAAAAAAATACCACAAGGATCTCTACAACTCAGAATGTCGAATAAAATATTTACACACGGTTGCACAGTGCATTTGGAAAGTATTCAGTCCCCTTGACTTTTTCCACATTCCTATGCTACAGTCGTATTCTAAATTGTATTAAATTGTAGTTCCCCCTCAATCTACACACAACAATAAAAAAAAACATTTTTTTATTTATTTTAATGTTAGCAAAAAAGTATTCAGACACTTTACTCAGTACTTTGTTTTCACACCTTTGGCAGCGATTACAGCCTTGAGTCTTCTAGGCTACAAGCTTGGCACAACTTTACATGGGGAGTTTCTCCCATTCTTCTCAACAGGTCCTCTCAAGCTCTGTCAGGTTGGATGGGGAGTGTCGCTGCACAGATATTTTCAGGTCTCTCCAAAGATCTTCGATCGGGTTCAAGTCCAGGCTCCGGCTGGGCCACTCAAGGACATTCAGAGATTTGTCCCAAAGCCACCCCTGTAATTGCTGCCAAAGGTTCTTCAACAAAGTACTGAGTAACGGGTCTGAATACTTATGTAAATGTCATGAGTTTTTGACATTTTATATATACATTGGCTAACATTTTTTTTAAACTGTTTTTGCTGTGTCATTATGGGGTATTGTGTGTAGGGGGGGGGGGGGGGGGGGATTTAATACACCTTTGAATAAGGCTGTAACGTATCAAAATGTGGAAAAAGTAAAGGGGTCTGAATAGTTTCCGAATGCCCTGTACATTCTGTTGGTCCTTTTGATGGTAGGTGGTGAGGTTTGCCCAACTTTTTGCAGCAGCCTTTGGTTCTGTCACTTGTATTTTTAATTTCTAAACGCATTGCACATTATGTCAACAATAACTGATTGTGCCACTCACTGCCTGTAACAACAATCTGTTCGTGTACAGATCAGGCCCAGTCAATGTAACAACAATCTGTTAGCGTGCAGATCAGGCCCAGTCAATGTAACAACAATCTGTTCGCGTGCAGATCAGGCCCAGTCAATGTAACAACAATCTGTTAGCGTGCAGATCAGGCCCAGTCAATGTAACAACAATCTGTTCGCGTGCAGCTCAGACCCAGTCAATGTAACAACAATCTGTTCGCGTGCAGCTCAGACCCAGTCAATGTAACAACAATCTGTTCGCGTGCAGCTCAGGCCCAGTCCATGTAACAACAATCTGTTCGCGTGCAGCTCAGGCCCAGTCAATGTAACAACAATCTGTTCGCGTGCAGCTCAGGCCCAGTCAATGTGACAACAATCTGTTCGCGTGCAGCTCTGGCCCAGTCAATGTAACAACAAGAGCAGGTCCTTGTTTTGTTGACCAATAAAAATCATGCGCCAATAAATGCAATTGTGTGGGGGCCCAATACACATTATTTATTTGTTTAATTTGGGGGGGGGGGGGGGGTAATTGTTTTAACACTCATTCCGCTATTACTGTAGACATTAAATACATTTAAGGAATTACAATGCATAATTATTACATTTACAGTAGCTCCTTTAACACTGGGCAAAACAGTGTACAGTAAGTGTACATTTCGCATACGCGCAAATATGTTGATGTGATATAAAAGTTAGATGGCTTTATGTTTCTTGAACTGTACCGCAATTGTGAATTGATTCACGTTTAAATTGAGTATTTAGATTTTTACCGGCAAAGCCAATTCGCGTCTAAACAGATCATGTAAGATCATTCCTAAGGAGTAACGTTAGGCTCATTTAGTCCATTATTGAGCTAGCAGCTAACGTTAGCTAACTAGCTTTGTTAGCTAGCCTTGTCAGCTAGCCCATTCACAATGAGACCCCACATTTAGCAAAGCCTATGCATACACGAGACATGTTAACATTGATAATAGTCAGCTAAATTGTATATTCGTGGACTAGCTAGCAAGCTACGACGACGACAGACCAAGAAGCATCATTGGATGATGTGATGCATGCTCACCTACCCGCTGGGGAAGATCAGCTCGCTAACTAACTCCCGCACGTGTGATGTCTTCCTTACTTTGCATATATATATATATATATATGGCAATCAATCGTCCATAAAGAAGGCACCCTTTTCAATGCATCACAAATGCAACAAAGGCTACTAATCTCCCTCTCTCATGCCAAAGATAACGCTGGACCAGATATGATCTTGTTTCTCGGCCCATTCGCTGTATGAGAAGCAGTGACGTTTTTGACCGCCCCTTACGGCGCATTACATTTTCTCCCGGTTTAAAATCGGACTCAATGTGTTTGAGCTCTCGTTCCTCCCCTCTAAAATGGTCAAAATTGATATTGCAGTTAAAATATGATTTTCATGTACTATTCTGATAAGGGCATAATAGACATGAGGACTTATTAGCAGGCTTTGCATTGATATAGCTATTGAATAGTTTTCTGGAATGACACGTTGATGATGACATCCCATTCATGAATGTCGTTAACCAGTCTTTTCTTAGGATTTAGCGCCTTCAAGCGGATATAACAGATATGCCACATATACTTATCACAGGATAGGACCCAATTTGGTCAGTGGTTCCCAGGGGACATGAATTAATGTGTCATAGTTAGGTACCACTGACTTGGGCCAGGGTTCCGGTCTTGAAGCTCGGTTTCGACTGCTCCTACAGTTTTGCTTCGGTACTGCAGTTTAACTGACGTCCGGCACAGAAAGATAATTTCCATACACGGCCACATAGAGAAATCAAATTAGAAAATTCCTAATAAGACACTTTAGTCATCACCTTTGTGCACAAAACATCCATTAAATTATTCAAATAATTGTGTATAGGGTGTGTGTGTATAGGTTGTGTGTGTATAGGGTGTGTGTGTATAGGGTGTGTGTGTATAGTGTGTGTATAGTGTGTGGCAGTGTCATTGTTCTCCTAGTCATTTGTTACAAGTACTTGCATTACTGTTATTGAGTAGCTTTTCCAAGTACTTTTTGTATTTTTCAAAGTCAGTAATTTTACTCCTACTTGAGTCAAATGTCATTGAAGTATGAGTAACTCTACTTGAGTAGGACCTTTCAGTGCTCCTCCCACCCCTGCTGTAAACCATGCACAAAGTGCCTGGACTCAACTCAATGCTGATTAACGTCCCACACACAGCAATAGACTGTATTGAAGAATAGCATTTTCTGAGCAATAGGAAAGGCCACAATTTGTGTGTGGATGCGCAGGCTTGTGCAAGGGTGGCAACAACAAACAATAATTTCACAAAGACAAAAGTACTCGGTTGTAATGTTGCAATATTTTATATCAAAGGTGGCCAACCATCCTCCAGGATAGCGACTGAGAGTGCAGGTTTTTGTTCCTGCCCTGCTCTAACCACGTTGTAGCAATCAGCTGCTCAAAAGGACCTTGATAAGCAGACGTGGGTGTTTCAGGGCGGGATGATCATTTTATAATCATATTCTTCAATCCCCAGGCTGGAACCAATATTGCTGAAGATCTCTGCCTGGTGCCTTTGTTCTGACCCTGAGACAATCGCTTGGCTCCCTGGCGTTCACCGTCATGAATGGGCAGCCTCTGGAGCAGAAGACATTATGTTTCATCGTTGTTGTTGTTGTTGTTGTTGTTGTTGTTTTACATACATTCATGTTTCTTTTGCATGATTTCATTTTGTAGCTGAAGTTAATATCTGAAAAAATAAACATGTTGTTTTTTTTATATCTACAATTTGGTCATGATTGGCTATATGTCATTTTAAGAATGTCATAGACTGTGTATTAATGTTGTAACAGAGTTTTATTGTTAGAAGTATTTTTACCTTTAGAAATTTAACAGAATCTGTAATAGAGAGAAGGTGGACATTTTTCCCCTAGCAATAAAGCTAGAAATAACCCACTTCTGCTTCAATGAATATCCCATAGGCCTCTACATTATGGACAAGGTATGTGTATGAGACCATTATAACAGGAAACCCGTTCAGTCACCATGCACTGCAAAATCATTCTGGCTGTGGATACGGAGAACATCAACACATTAACATTACCACACCAGAGGATAAACCCATTGGACTTGGGTCTCAGCTGGGAGTTCACCTCACATTTAGATTTTTTTAATTCTGCTTTGTCACTAAAATCACAATAAACACCAACAACTAAAATATTATTTTATTGTTATTCTGATTATTATTAATAATAGGGGGATAGTTCAAAAAGTCAACCTTAAAGTTTCTTTAGGATCCATTAAAATAGGTTCTTATCGGGGTTCCCCCACAGTTTCAATTTGAAGAACCCCTAAAGCCTAAAGGATACTCCAGAGTTCTTTTCTTTTTAGAGTGTGCTCCCTGGTTTTTAGAGTGTACTCCCTGGTTTTTAGAGAGTGCTCCCTGGTTTTTAGAGTGTACTCCCTGGTTTTTAGAGAGTGCTCCCTGGTTTTTAGAGTGTGCTCCCTGGTTTTTAGAGAGTGCTCCCTGGTTTTTAGAGTGTGTTCCCTGGTTTTTAGAGTGTGCTCCCTGGTTTTTAGAGTGTGCTCCCTGGTTTTTAGAGTGTGCTCTCTGGTTTTTAGAGTGTGCTCCCTGGTTTTTAGAGTGTGCTCTCTGGTTTTTAGTGTACTCCCTGGTTTTTAGAGTGTGCTCCCTGGTTTTTAGAGTGTGCTCCCTGGTTTTTAGAGTGTGCTCTCTGGTTTTTAGTGTACTCCCTGGTTTTTAGAGTGTGCTCCCTGGTTTTTAGAGTGTGCTCCCTGGTTCTGAGAGTGTGCTCCCTGGTTCTTATAGTGTGCTCCCTGGTTCTTAGAGTGTGCTCCCTGGTTTTTAGAGTGTACTCCCTGGTTCTGAGAGTGTGCTCCCTGGTTCTTATAGTGTGCTCCCTGGTTCTGAGAGTGTGCTCCCTGGTTCTTATAGTGTGCTCCCTGGTTCTTAGAGTGTGCTCCCTGGTTTTTAGAGTGTGCTCCCTGGTTCTGAGAGTGTGCTCCCTGGTTCTTATAGTGTGCTCCCTGGTTCTGAGAGTGTGCTCCCTGGTTCTTATAGTGTGCTCCCTGGTTCTTAGAGTGTGCTCCCTGGTTTTTAGAGTGTGCTCTCTGGTTTTTAGAGTGTACTCCCTGGTTTTATTTGTCAATGTTTCTGGTCAGTTGTGAACTTTACTAGTCTGTAGCCTTAACTAGTCTGTAGCCTTAACTAGTCTGTAGCGTTTGACAGAGCCGTCAAGTGAAAGGAACTGAGATATTTGTGTACTCCTACTCCTGTACTCCTGCCAATACGTTTTACTGTAATCCTTTTTCAAACAAGCGAATCTAAACCTGAAATATTTAAAACACTTGGCCTGTTGTTTTTCCCTATAGATTCTCCTAGAAACAGTGATTGTAATTTGTTTACATTAGGAATATGCTTTTACAAAAACAAAAATCCAACCAAACCTTTTTTTTAATTTTTTTTTTATTTTTACCCCTTTTTCTCCCCAATTTCGTGGTATCCAATTGTTGTAGTAGCTACTATCTTGTCTCATCGCTACAACTCCCGTACGGGCTCGGGAGAGACGAAGGCTGAATGTCATGCGTCCTCCGATACACAACCCAACCAGCCGTACTGCTTCTTAACACAGCGCGCATCCAACCCGGAAGCCAGCCTGCTACACCGTGCACCTGGCAACCTTGGCTAGCGTGCACTGCGCCCGGGCCGCCACAGGAGTCGCTGGTGCGCGATGAGACAAGGAGATCCCTACCGACCAATCCCTCCCTAACCCGGACGACGCTAGGCCAATTGTGCGTCGCCCCACGGACCTCCCGGGGACTCAGGGAACCCAGGGACTCTGATGGCACAGCTGGCGCTGCAGTACAGCGCCCTTAACCACTGCGCCACCCAAATCCTTAACCTTAACCCTAACCTAATCCTTAACCTTAACCCTAACCTTAACCAAATCCTTAACCCTAACCTTAACCCTAACCTTAACCAAATCCTTAACCCTAACCTTAACCCTAACCTTAACCCTGACCTTAACCAAATCCTTAACCCTAACCTTAACCCTAACCTTAACCCTGACCTTAACCAAATCCTTAACCCTATAACCCTAACCTTAACCCTAACCTTAACCCTGACCTTAACCCTGACCTTAACCCTGACCTTAACCCTGACCTTAACGCTAACCTTAACCAAATCCTTAACCCTGACCTGAACCTTTACTGAAATTAAACATTGATTTGCACGTCAGCCACGTTTTCTTAGTTCACGTGTCAAACTCATTCCACAGAGGGCTGAATGTCTGCAGGTTTGTCAATCTTCTCTCGTACCTGTTTGATGAATTAAATTCACCGATTAGTAAGGAACTACCCCCCCTCACCTGGTTGTCTAGGACTTAATTGAAAGAAAACTCAAATCCAGCAGACACTAGGCCCTCCATGGAATGAGTTTGTCACTCCTGCCTTAGTTCTTCCCAGGTGAGGGTATCAACCGCTTCTATTTGATTTGACTGTCAATCAGACAGTAATACTGATTTGGTCACACAATTCCCCTGACAAATGTTCTAGGTTCTATTAAAACAAATAATGTGTCTGCATTTATGTTTATTTGTAGAGCATGTTTATTTGTAGAGCATCATTTACATACTAAACTTCAGCAGAACATAGCCCTACGCGGGGAAACAAACATGTTTAGAAAAGAAAAGTAAGAAACCTGAGAAAGAGAAGAGTAGCCTATCCCAGTAGCCTGTTGATATATGAATCGCTGGTTATCTTCTGACTTCAGACCTAAAGCTGGACACAAATCCTTTGTCACAGTGAGGAGTTAGATATCATTTGCAATGCATAGTGTAAATGTCAGATACACATTCGATATACAGGTGGGTCAGTGCTTTACAAGTTTAGTCGAATATTTACTATTGCATTTGTATACAGACTATTCACGTATTATTTTTGACAGAATAGAGACGTGTGAATTCTCTGCAGTTATGATCTTCCACCACTAGGGGTCAGACATGAACTGTGCAGTAAAAACGTTGAGTTTTTAAAACAATCCAACAACATATTTCTGCACTGACAATACACAAATCGAGGGGAGTAAGAATACATTGACATAAATCCAGAAAATATTACGTTTGAACATATTGAAGGATTTTCTACAAAAAAAAAAAAAAGAGTTTTGACTGTACAATGGTCTGTAAAGCCTACATTATGTCCTACCTTGTACAAGAAGAAACAGTGGGAAAACTAATGACTGGCACTGAGCATGTCTCTACTCTAGGTAAATGGTCTTGCAGGAGTTACTCCCGTACACACAATCTCTCACCATTGTCCCCACCCAGTCTTCTATCACACACAGACACACAGACAATCCAGTGTTTCCCTCAGTACTCAATCTCGTTGAAGTTTTCTGAAAAGCCGGAATATGGAATTGTGTCTCCAGGATCTAGAAGAGAAATTAGAATGATTAACATGCATCCACAGGAGGTTGGTGGCACCTTAATAGGGGAGAACGGGCTCGTGGTAATGACTGGAGCGGAATCTGTGGAATGGTATCAAATGCATCAAACAAGTGGTTTCTATGAATTTGATGCCATTCCATTTGCTCCGTTCCGGATATTATTATGAGCCCTTTTCCACTCAGCAGCCTCCTGTAAATTCATCTGTGAAACAATCTCATGTTGGGAAGGGAATCGAAAACAGTGTCTATTGGGGTCAATTCCACAAATTGGGGGGTCAATTCCACAAATTATATTCGAATTCAATTCTCACAATTGATTGGGGTCAATTCCACAAATTATATTTGAATTCAATTCTCTCTCCCTGTATTCAATTTAATTCAATTAAAATTCTACGTCAGTCTTTTTGAATTCAGAAATAATTAAATTCCTCTTAATTCCAATGTTAGGTCAATTCAAAGAATTCAATTCCCAATTCAATATTATCCCCAACAATTCTGCAAACTCCAATTTGAATTCAATTCCCTCGGGCTTTCAGGCGGATCATGTCACTGTTCAGACAACTTAAGTATACTGGAAATATAGCAATACACGTTGCAATGATTCAAAACCAATCTTATAGTACATTTTTTATACTAATGTTCATTAATTCCATTAACTGAGAAATGTAAAAATATTTACTTTAATTCCATGTCAATTCTCCACTTCATGAGAAAAAAAAAATTGAATTTGAATTTCAAATTAAATTGGAATTGATCCCTGGCGTCTTATCTATTGTATATCTGGTCCCCAGCCGCCTCTCATGGAGTAACCTGGGGACGAGGTGATTCTATTCATATTTCTATGTATAAAGAACGGTCTTTTCTATACCTGATAAGTCTATGTACAGGGAACTGTGTATTCTATACTTCATATTTCTATGTATAGAGAACGGTCTTTTCTATACCTGATAAGTCTATGTACAGGGAACTGTGTATTCTATACGTCATATTTCTATGTACAGAGAACTGTCTTTTCTATACCTGATAAGTCTATGTACAGGGAACTGTGTATTCTATACGTCATATTTCTATGTATAAAGAACGGTCTTTTCTATACCTGATAAGTCTATGTACAGGGAACTGTGTATTCTATACATCATATTTCTATGTACAGAGAACGGTCTTTTCTATACCTGATAAGTCTATGTACAGGGAACTGTGTATTCTATACTTCATATTTCTATGTATAGAGAACTGTCTCTATTCTGACTGAGGTCCTGTGGTAGGATGCTGTACTGCACTGTGTGAAAGAGGTTATTATACTGAGCTACTGAACCGTGATTAGACATGATACCGCCTATCAAGTGCTGTACAGACCACACCAGTCCCTGTCTACACAGCATTAAGCTATTCTAGCACGTGCTGTACTGTACAGACCACACCAGCCCCTGTCTACACAGCATTAAGCTATTCTATCACAAAACAGAAATAGCTCAGTGATTACAGTATCAGAGTACAACTTTGCTGCTGATTTAGCCTGTCATTATGATGTCATACTAAACTGGTTGAAGTTTCCCCAGATAGAGTATAATGTGTAAACTGTGTAATGTGTGTTCAAGTTCTGATTCCCCCCTTTATCTATTCAGGCGAGTCAATTAAGAACAAATTCTTATTTACAATGACGGCCTGGCCAGAGAACCTACCTGCTGTGCACGGTCCTTTTTTAAACACAATGTCATCAAGAGCGATATCACTTCTTATTGATGGTCCTCGGATCGCTTCGAATATAATCTGGAAAGAAAGGCAAAGAAAATCCTCATCACAAACCACGTTTCCATCTACAGTTTAAACCCCGTTTCCATCCACAGTTTAAACCCCGTTTACATCCAGTTTAAACCCTGTTTCCATCCAGTTTAAACCCTGTTTACATCCAGTTTAAACCCCGTTTCCATCCACAGTTTAAACCACGTTTCCATCCACAGTTTAAACCCTGTTTCCATCCAGTTTAAACCCTGTTTACATCCAGTTTAAACCCTGTTTACATCCAGTTTAAACCCTGTTTACATCCAGTTTAAACCCCGTTTCCATCCACAGTTTAAACCACGTTTCCATCCACAGTTTAAACCCTGTTTCCATCCAGTTTAAACCCTGTTTACATCCAGTTTAAACCCTGTTTACATCCAGTTTAAACCCTGTTTACATCCAGTTTAAACCCCGTTTCCATCCACAGTTTAAACCACAATTCCATCCATCAATTTAAACCCTGTTTCCATCCAGTTTAAACCCTGTTTACATCCAGTTTAAACCCCGTTTACATCCAGTTTAAACCCTGTTTACATCCAGTTTAAACCCCGTTTCCATCCACAGTTTAAACCCCTTTTCCATCCAGTTTAAACCCTGTTTACATCCAGTTTAAACCCTGTTTCCATCCAGTTTAAACCCCTTTTCCATCCAGTTTAAACCCTGTTTACATCCAGTTTAAACCCTGTTTCCATCCAGTTTAAACCCTGTTTACATCCAGTTTAAACCCTGTTTACATCCAGTTTAAACCCTGTTTACATCCAGTTTAAACCCCGTTTCCATCCACAGTTTAAACCCCTTTTCCATCCAGTTTAAACCCTGTTTCCATCCAGTTTAAACCCTGTTTACATACAGTTTAAACCCTGTTTACATCCAGTTTAAACCCTGTTTACATCCAGTTTAAACCCTGTTTACATCCAGTTTAAACCCCGTTTCCATCCACAGTTTAAACCCCTTTTCCATCCACAGTTTAAACCCTGTTTACATCCAGTTTAAACCCTGTTTACATCCAGTTTAAACCCCGTTTCCATCCAGTTTAAACCCCGTTTCCATCCAGTTTAAACCCCATTTCCATCCACAATTTAAACCCTGTTTACATCCAGTTTAAACCCTGTTTACATCCAGTTTAAACCCAGTTTCCATCCAGTTTAAACCCCGTTTCCATCCACAGTTTAAACCCCTTTTCCATCCACAGTTTAAACCCCGTTTCCATCCAGTTTAAACCCCGTTTACATCCACAGTTTAAACCCCATATTCATCCACAGTTTGTCTGTCTGTCTGTCTGTCTGTCTCTGTGTGTCTGTCTGTCTGTCTCTCTGTCTGTCTCTGTGTGTCTCTCTGTCTGTCTCTGTGTGTCTCTCTGTCTCTGTGTGTGTCTCTCTGTCTCTGTGTGTGTCTCTCTGTCTCTCTGTCTGTCTCTGTGTGTCTCTGTGTGTCTCTCTGTCTCTGTGTGTGTCTCTCTGTCTCTGTGTGTGTCTCTCTGTCTCTGTGTGTGTCGCTCTGTCTCTGTGTGGGTCTCTCTGTCTCTGTGTGGGTCTCTCTGTCTCTGTGTGGGTCTCTCTGTCTCTGTGTGGGTCTCTCTGTCTCTGTGTGGGTCTCTCTGTCTCTGTGTGGGTCTCTCTGTCTCTGTGTGGGTCTCTCTGTCTCTGTGTGGGTCTCTCTGTCTCCTTGTTGTATCTCTCTGTCTCTGTGTGGGTCTCTCTGTCTCTGTGTGGGTCTCTCTGTCGCTGTGTGGGTTTCTCTGTCTCTGTGTGTGTCTCTCTGTCTCTGTGTGGGTCTCTCTGTCTCTGTGTGGGTCTCTCTGTCTCTGTGTGGGTCTCTCTGTCTCTGTGTGGGTCTCTCTGTCTCTGTGTGGGTCTCTCTGTCTCTGTGTGGGTCTCTCTGTCTCTGTGTGGGTCTCTCTGTCTCTGTGTGGGTCTCTCTGTCTCCTTGTTGTATCTCTCTGTCTCTGTGTGGGTCTCTCTGTCTCTGTGTGGGTCTCTCTGTCGCTGTGTGGGTTTCTCTGTCGCTGTGTGGGTCTCTCTGTCTCTGTGTGGGTCTCTCTGTCGGTCTCTCTGTCTCTGTGTGTGTCTCTCTGTCTCTGTGTGTCTCTCTGTCTCTGTGTGTCTCTCTCTCTCTGTGTGTCTCTCTGTCTCTGTGTGTCTCTCTGTCTCTGTGTGTCTCTCTGTCTCTGTGTGTCTCTCTGTCTCTGTGTGTCTCTCTGTCTCTGTGTGTCTCTCTGTCTCTGTGTGTCTCTCTGTCACTGTGTGTCTCTCTGTCACTGTGTGTGTCTCTCTACCTGGTGTCTGCGGTCACACTCGTAGTCCACCGTTGCCCTCATCCAGGAGATGCTCTGCTCGCCGCGACGTCTCCATAGCAACGTGTCCTGCTCGCTATCGCCGCGGCGCAAATGTACGCTCAGCAAGCCGGTGCCAGAGCCGTACATGTGGTAGTAGAAGACCAGACACTGTGGCCCCGCGGAGCCCCTCAGGTCAGAAGACAGCAGACGGGCTGTGTGACCAGGACGCATCAGAGAAGCCTCGACATACATGAAGTACCCTGACGAGAGATATGAGATATGACAGGTTAGTGGTGGAATGTAAATAGTCAGGAGGAGGAAGATATCAGGGGTCATACAAACACGTTGCTGACATACAGTACAGCATATCATCAGCATTACGTGTGTGTGTGTGTGTGTATAACTGATGCTGGGTGAATGGATGAATGAATGAACTGGTGACTCACCCACCCCTGTAGTGTGGTCTCCTCGGGGCCCGGTGTAGGAGGTGGGGGTTTGCCCTCGCACCCGGAGCCAATCCCCTTTGTCTGTCTCCTTCTCCTGGCTATAGCCACAGTCCCCTGTCTCAAAGTTACACTGGCCAGGCAGGGGTCTCAGCGGCCCTGGAACACACACACACACACACACACACACACACACACACACACACACACACACACACACACACACACACACACACAGCTGTTTTAAGGAATCTGACAGAAAAGCTTGATTAAATGTAGATACATGGTAATCAACAGTGTTCGGACTCCCTGGAGGTTGGCAGTTGACAGTGATGTTTGAATGATGACTCACATGATTTCATAACGAGATAAAGAAGAACTCCTTTCCCACTGGGCCAGAACCGGTTGCATCAACATTGTCTCCACGTAATTTCAACAACAAAAATGATATCTGATGACATTGAATCAACGTGGAAAACTAATTGGATTTCCAAAAAATCATCAAGGTAAAGGAATCTAGTATATTTTTCACCCAACTTTTAACCTAAATCCAATGACATGGTAAAAAAAATATATATTTCACGTTGAATTCATGTGAGTCGACATCTCAACCTGTCTCGCCCTGACCTTCGAGCTTTTTACGTCTCTATTTTGGGTTGGTCACGGTGTGATTTGGGTGGGCATTCTATGTTCCTTTTTCTATGGTTTTGTATTTCTTTGTTTTGGCCGGGTATGGTTCTCAATCAGGGACAGCTGTCTATCGTTGTCTCTGATTGGGAACCATACTTAGGTAGCTTTTTCCCCACATGGGTTTTGTGGGTAGTTGTTTTCTGTTTAGTGTTTGCACTTTACAGGACTGTTTCGGTTTCATTTAGTCTCTTGTTATTTTGTTTAGTGTTCAGTTCAATAAATAAAAAACGTGAACACTTCCCACGCTGCGCTTTGGTCCGACTCCTCCTCCTCCTCATCCGACGACGAAAACCGTTACACAACCAAATGTAAATCAGAACTAGATGTTGAAATGATGTCTGAGTGGGTTGGCTGTATTTCTCCATTGCTCTTCACTACCAGGGTCATCAGCAGCAGAATCAGCAGCAGCAGCAGGTATGAAAGTCATTAGCAACATAATCGCAGCCCTGCTGAATGGCAGTTTACTCTGGGACTAAAATAGTTTAAATCCATTGCCGCTTTGAAGATAACTGTTGTCTTAATAGTTTTAAGAATGACAACATTACAACAAAACCTTTACAAGTGCTTTGAAATGTATTTCTGTTATGCATATGTGAAATAAATTATAATTACAATCAGACAATTCACTTGTGATAGTCTTTGAAAGGTTGGCAGTAATATTATCACATCCCATCTAAACTGTTCCGAAGGCCTCATAGTTTTCACCACAGCGGCATGAGAACGAAGCCCAAATGGCCCAGAGGAACTGCTGTCAAAGCAAAGAAGTCGTCACTGCCCATGTAATTACCATATACCACCATAGACGGCGAGACCAGATGTTTTCCACAACGGCCGATCGTCCAAGGCTGCGTTTACTGTTATGGGCAAAGGATCTGATTGGTCAAAAGACCAATTAGTGGTAAAAGATCCGAATTGGGCTGCCTGTGTAAACGCAGCCTAAGAGCTTATAAATAGTAAGAGTTTAACTGAAGGACCCAGCCCAGTCTCCCAGCAGCTGGCATCAAAAACCACATATCCACAGCCGGGGCCTGTGTAGGAGGAAAAGAGGAGAGTTGTACTTGATTTTATTTCAGCTTGAGATATTTTCTCATGCTACTAGCTACTCTGGCTTGAGCAAGGCCAGGGCCAGGATCACCCCGCTTGCGAGGTAGACCTGCCTGCGACTTTATAATCAGTGTCAGCCCTTGGCCCAAGAGGGAATTTCCTTAAGTTAAGATGTTGGTTTCTCCAGTGGGGGACCCAAGATCACATCCAGCCTGTGACACTTCTTCAGATCCGGTTATGTAGTGAGGGATACCTGGCTAAATTACAACATCAAGTCCTGGACTGCTACCAGAGTAGCAGGATGCCACTGTTAAGTAGCACACTCCTAGAGTGGCTCCCGAGTGGCGCAGCGGTCTAAGGCATTGCATCTCAGTGCTAAAGGCGTCACTACAGACCCCAGTTAGATTCCAGGCTGTATCACAACCGGTCGTGCTTGGGAATCCCATAGGGCGGCGCACAATTGGACCCAACATCGTCCAGGTTAGAGCTTGGCCAGGGTAGGCCGTCATTGTAAATAAGAATTTGTTCTTAACTGACTTGCCTTGGTAAATAAAGGTTAAATAAATAAAAATAGAACTACGTTTCGATATGTAACCTAGCCAAACTAGCTCTCTGAGCCAGCGGTGCTAACATAAATAGTCAAGTGTTTTAATAAACACTTCACTTTGGATGGAAACTAAAGAGCTTTGGGCTTGGCAAGCACGGCTAGAGAAAAACACCAACTTAAACTTAGAAATAGACTGTTTATTTCTACAAAACTCAACAATGGAGAACATCCAGATCTGTTAATCAGATGACCCTAGACACTGGGTACCTCTCTGTTTCAGTTCTGTTTAGAAGTATTGATGTCAATGGGAGAAATAGTTCATAGTTGCATGTGCAGTGGATATCACAAGGCAGGATTCAATCCCATGTGCAGTGGATATCACAAGGCGGGATTCAATCCCATGTGCAGTGGATATCACAAGGCAGGATTCAATCCCATGTGCAGTGGATATCACAAGGCGGGATTCAATCCAATGTGCATTGGATATCACAAGGCGGGATTCAATCCCATGTGCAGTGGATATCACAAGGCAGGATTCAATCCCATGTGCAGTGGATATAACAAGGCGGGATTCAATCCCATGTGCAGTGGATATCACAAGGCGGGATTCAATCCCATGTGCATTGGATATCACAAGGCGGGATTCAATCCCATGTGCATTGGATATCACAAGGCAGGATTCAATCCCATGTGCAGTGGATATCACAAGGCAGGATTCAATCCCATGTGCAGTGGATATCACAAGGCAGGATTCAATCCCATGTGCAGTGGATATCACAAGGCAGGATTCAATCCCATGCGCAGTTGATATCACAAGGCGGGATTCAATCCCATGTGCAGTGGATATCACAAGGCAGGATTCAATCCCATGTGCATTGGATATCACAAGGCGGGACTCAATCCCATGTGCAGTGGATATCACAAGGCAGGATTCAATCCCATGTGCAGTTGATATCACAAGGCGGGATTCAATCCCATGTGCAGTTGATATCACAAGGCGGGATTCAATCCCATGTGCAGTGGATATCACAAGGCGGGATTCAATCCCATGTGCAGTTGATATCACAAGGCGGGATTCAATCCCATGTGCAGTGGATATCACAAGGCGGGATTCAATCCCATGCGCAGTGGATATCACAAGGCAGGATTCAATCCCATGTGCAGTGGATATCACAAGGCAGGATTCAATCCCATGTGCAGTGGATATCACAAGGCGGGATTCAATCCCATGTGCAGTGGATATCACAAGGCAGGATTCAATCCCATGTGCAGTGGATATCACAAGGCGGGATTCAATCCCATGTGCATTGGATATCACAAGGCGGGATTCAATCCCATGTGCAGTGGATATCACAAGGCAGGATTCAATCCCATGTGCAGTGGATATCACAAGGCATGATTCAATCCCATGTGCAGTGGATATCACAAGGCAGGATTCAATCCCATGTGCAGTGGATATCACAAGGCATGATTCAATCCCATGTGCAGTGGATATCACAAGGCGGGATTCAATCCCATGTGCAGTAGATATCACAAGGCGGGATTCAATCCCATGTGCATTGGATATCACAAGGCGGGATTCAATCCCATGTGCATTGGATATCACAAGGCAGGATTCAATCCCATGTGCATTGGATATCACAAGGCAGGATTCAATCCCATGTGCAGTGGATATCACAAGGCAGGATTCAATCCCATGTGCAGTGGATATCACAAGGCAGGATTCAATCCCATGTGCAGTGGATATCACAAGGCAGGATTCAATCCCATGCGCAGTTGATATCACAAGGCGGGATTCAATCCCATGTGCAGTGGCTATCACAAGGCAGGATTCAATCCCATGTGCAGTGGATATCACAAGGCAGAATTCAATCCCATGCGCAGTTGATATCACAAGGCGGGATTCAATCCCATGTGCAGTGGATATCACAAGGCAGGATTCAATCCCATGTGCAGTGGATATCACAAGGCAGGATTCAATCCCATGTGCAGTGGATATCACAAGGCAGGATTCAATCCCATGTGCAGTGGATATCACAAGGCGGGATTCAATCCCATGTGCAGTGGATATCACAAGGCGGGATTCAATCCCATGTGCAGTGGATATCACAAGGCAGGATTCAATCCCATGTGCAGTGGATATCACAAGGCAGGATTCAATCCCATGTGCAGTGGATATCACAAGTCGGGATTCAATCCTATGTGCATTGGATATCACAAGGCAGGATTCAATCCCATGTGCAGTGGATATCACAAGGCGGGATTCAATCCCATGTGCAGTGGATATCACAGAGCAGGATTCAATCCCATGCGCAGTTGATATCACAAGGCGGGATTCAATCCCATGTGCAGTGGATATCACAAGGCAGGATTCAATCCCATGTGCAGTGGATATCACAAGGCAGGATTCAATCCCATGTGCAGTGGATATCACAAGGCAGGATTCAATCCCATGTGCAGTGGATATCACAAGGCAGGATTCAATCCCATGTGCAGTGGATATCACAAGGCAGGATTCAATCCCATGCGCAGTTGATATCACAAGGCGGGATTCAATCCCATGTGCAGTGGATATCACAAGGCAGGATTCAATCCCATGTGCAGTGGATATCACAAGGCGGGATTCAATCCCATGTGCAGTGGATATCACAAGGCGGGATTCAATCCCATGTGCATTGGATATCACAAGGCAGGATTCAATCCCATGTGCATTGGATATCACAAGGCAGGATTCAATCCCATGTGCAGTGGATATCACAAGGCAGGATTCAATCCCATGTGCAGTGGATATCACAAGGCAGGATTCAATCCCATGTGCAGTGGATATCACAAGGCAGGATTCAATCCCATGCGCAGTTGATATCACAAGGCGGGATTCAATCCCATGTGCAGTGGATATCACAAGGCAGGATTCAATCCCATGTGCAGTGGATATCACAAGGCAGGATTCAATCCCATGTGCAGTGGATATCACAAGGCAGGATTCAATCCCATGTGCAGTGGATATCACAAGGCAGGATTCAATCCCATGTGCAGTGGATATCACAAGGCAGGATTCAATCCCATGTGCAGTGGATATCACAAGGCAGGATTCAATCCCATGTGCAGTGGATATCACAAGGCGGGATTCAATCCCATGTGCATTGGATATCACAAGGCAGGATTCAATCCCATGTGCAGTGGATATCACAAGGCGGGATTCAATCCCATGTGCAGTGGATATCACAAGGCAGGTGTCAATCCCATGCGCAGTTGATATCACAAGGCGGGATTCAATCCCATGTGCAGTGGATATCACAAGGCAGGATTCAATCCCATGTGCATTGGATATCACAAGGCGGGACTCAATCCCATGTGCAGTGGATATCACAAGGCGGGATTCAATCCCATGTGCATTGGATATCACAAGGCGGGATTCAATCCCATGTGCAGTGGATATCACAAGGCGGGATTCAATCCCATGTGCAGTTTATATCACAAGGCGGGATTCAATCCCATGCGCAGTGGATATCACAAGGCGGGATTCAATCCCATGCGCACTGGATATCACAAGGCAGGATTCAATCCCATGTGCAGTGGATATCACAAGGCAGGATTCAATCCCATGTGCAGTGGATATCACAAGGCGGGATTCAATCCCATGTGCAGTGGATATCACAAGGCAGGATTCAATCCCATGTGCAGTGGATATCACAAGGCGGGATTCAATCCCATGTGCATTGGATATCACAAGGCAGGATTCAATCCCATGTGCAGTGGATATCACAAGGCGGGATTCAATCCCATGTGCAGTGGATATTACAAGGCAGGATTCAATCCCATGTGCAGTGGATATCACAAGGCAGGATTCAATCCCATGTGCAGTGGATATCACAAGGCGGGATTCAATCCCATGTGCATTGGATATCACAAGGCAGGATTCAATCCCATGTGCAGTGGATATCACAAGGCGGGATTCAATCCCATGTGCAGTGGATATCACAAGGCAGGATTCAATCCCATGCGCAGTTGATATCACAAGGCGGGATTCAATCCCATGTGCAGTGGATATCACAAGGCAGGATTCAATCCCATGTGCATTGGATATCACAAGGCGGGACTCAATCCCATGTGCAGTGGATATCACAAGGCAGGATTCAATCCCATGTGCATTGGATATCACAAGGCGGGATTCAATCCCATGTGCAGTGGATATCACAAGGCAGGATTCAATCCCATGTGCAGTGGATATCACAAGGCGGGATTCAATCCCATGTGCAGTGGATATCACAAGGCGGGATTCAATCCCATGTGCATTGCATATCACAAGGCGGGATTCAATCCCATGTGCATTGGATATCACAAGGCAGGATTCAATCCCATGTGCAGTGGATATCACAAGGCAGGATTCAATCCCATGTGCAGTGGATATCACAAGGCAGGATTCAATCCCATGTGCAGTGGATATCACAAGGCAGGATTCAATCCCATGTGCAGTGGATATCACAAGGCAGGATTCAATCCCATGTGCAGTGGATATCACAAGGCAGGATTCAATCCCATGCGCAGTTGATATCACAAGGCGGGATTCAATCCCATGTGCAGTGGATATCACAAGGCAGGATTCAATCCCATGTGCAGTGGATATCACAAGGCAGGATTCAATCCCATGTGCATTGGATATCACAAGGCAGGATTCAATCCCATGTGCAGTGGATATCACAAGGCAGGATTCAATCCCATGTGCAGTGGATATCACAAGGCGGGATTCAATCCCATGTGCATTGGATATCACAAGGCAGGATTCAATCCCATGTGCAGTGGATATCACAAGGCGGGATTCAATCCCATGTGCAGTGGATATCACAAGGCAGGATTCAATCCCATGCGCAGTTGATATCACAAGGCGGGATTCAATCCCATGTGCAGTGGATATCACAAGGCAGGATTCAATCCCATGTGCATTGGATATCACAAGGCGGGACTCAATCCCATGTGCAGTGGATATCACAAGGCGGGATTCAATCCCATGTGCATTGGATATCACAAGGCGGGATTCAATCCCATGTGCAGTGGATATCACAAGGCGGGATTCAATCCCATGTGCAGTTGATATCACAAGGCGGGATTCAATCCCATGCGCAGTGGATATCACAAGGCGGGATTCAATCCCATGCGCACTGGATATCACAAGGCAGGATTCAATCCCATGTGCAGTGGATATCACAAGGCAGGATTCAATCCCATGTGCAGTGGATATCACAAGGCGGGATTCAATCCCATGTGCAGTGGATATCACAAGGCAGGATTCAATCCCATGTGCAGTGGATATCACAAGGCGGGATTCAATCCCATGTGCATTGGATATCACAAGGCGGGATTCAATCCCATGTGCATTGGATATCACAAGGCAGGATTCAATCCCATGTGCAGTGGATATCACAAGGCATGATTCAATCCCATTTGCAGTGGATATCACAAGGCAGGATTCAATCCCATGTGCAGTGGATATCACAAGGCATGATTCAATCCCATGTGCAGTGGATATCACAAGGCGGGATTCAATCCCATGTGCAGTGGATATCACAAGGCGGGATTCAATCCCATGTGCATTGGATATCACAAGGCGGGATTCAATCCCATGTGCATTGGATATCACAAGGCAGGATTCAATCCCATGTGCATTGGATATCACAAGGCAGGATTCAATCCCATGTGCAGTGGATATCACAAGGCAGGATTCAATCCCATGTGCAGTGGATATCACAAGGCAGGATTCAATCCCATGCGCAGTGGATATCACAAGGCAGGATTCAATCCCATGCGCAGTTGATATCACAAGGCGGGATTCAATCCCATGTGCAGTGGATATCACAAGGCAGGATTCAATCCCATGTGCAGTGGATATCACAAGGCAGGATTCAATCCCATGCGCAGTTGATATCACAAGGCGGGATTCAATCCCATGTGCAGTGGATATCACAAGGCAGGATTCAATCCCATGTGCAGTGGATATCACAAGGCAGGATTCAATCCCATGTGCAGTTGATATCACAAGGCAGGATTCAATCCCATGTGCAGTGGATATCACAAGGCGGGATTCAATCCCATGTGCAGTGGATATCACAAGGCGGGATTCAATCCCATGTGCAGTGGATATCACAAGGCAGGATTCAATCCCATGTGCAGTGGATATCACAAGGCAGGATTCAATCCCATGTGCAGTGGATATCACAAGGCGGGATTCAATCCCATGTGCATTGGATATCACAAGGCAGGATTCAATCCCATGTGCAGTGGATATCACAAGGCGGGATTCAATCCCATGTGCATTGGATATCACAAGGCAGGATTCAATCCCATGTGCAGTGGATATCACAAGGCGGGATTCAATCCCATGTGCAGTGGATATCACAAGGCAGGATTCAATCCCATGCGCAGTTGATATCACAAGGCGGGATTCAATCCCATGTGCAGTGGATATCACAAGGCGGGATTCAATCCCATGTGCATTGGATATCACAAGGCGGGACTCAATCCCATGTGCAGTGGATATCACAAGGCAGGATTCAATCCCATGTGCATTGGATATCACAAAGCGGGATTCAATCCCATGTGCAGTGGATATCACAAGGCGGGATTCAATCCCATGCGCAGTTGATATCACAAGGCGGGATTCAATCCCATGTGCAGTGGATATCACAAGGCGGGATTCAATCCCATGTGCAGTGGATATCACAAGGCGGGATTCAATCCCATGTGCAGTGGATATCACAAGGCAGGATTCAATCCCATGTGCAGTGGATATCACAAGGCGGGATTCAATCCCATGTGCAGTGGATATCACAAGGCAGGATTCAATCCCATGTGCAGTGGATATCACAAGGCGGGATTCAATCCCATGTGCATTGGATATCACAAGGCGGGATTCAATCCCATGTGCAGTGGATATCACAAGGCGGGATTCAATCCCATGTGCAGTGGATATCACAAGGCAGGATTCAATCCCATGTGCAGTGGATATCACAAGGCAGGATTCAATCCCATGTGC
This sequence comes from Oncorhynchus mykiss, assembly GCF_013265735.2. Taxonomy (NCBI): domain Eukaryota; kingdom Metazoa; phylum Chordata; class Actinopteri; order Salmoniformes; family Salmonidae; genus Oncorhynchus; species Oncorhynchus mykiss. The sequence goes on along the minus strand of NC_048575.1, from coordinate 76,924,767 downwards.
AGTGGATATCACAAGGCAGGATTCAATCCCATGTGCAGTGGATATCACAAGGCATGATTCAATCACATGTGCAGTGGATATCACAAGGCGGGATTCAATCCCATGTGCATTGGATATCACAAGGCGGGATTCAATCCCATGTGCATTGGATATCACAAGGCAGGATTCAATCCCATGTGCATTGGATATCACAAGGCAGGATTCAATCCCATGTGCAGTGGATATCACAAGGCATGATTCAATCCCATGTGCAGTTTCCTTGACATAATGGCAAGGTCAAAGACCTGACGTATACACGCCCAGGCCCTGCTGTCTTACCTGCTGTGATTCTACAGTCCCCAATGGTCACTGTGATGTCATCGAGAGCCACTTGGCCACAGTCCCAGAAGTTTTTACAGATGCTGACGAACACTACCTGGGAGAAAGACACAGATATTACCCGGCTATCGCAGAGCAAAAAACTAAACTAATATCCCTCCCTCCCTTCTGTGTACGCATGCGTTGTTACCTTGGTAACCATGGGCTTCATATATGTGATGTCCACCCCTGTCCAGACATCTCTGGTGGTATCAGCCAGGCTCCAGACCTTCTCCTGAGCCACGTTGTGCTGGTCGTAGATGTAGAGAACCAGAGCGTTTTCCACTTTCCTGAAGCCGTGAAGGGCGTAGTGGAAACGCAGACAGTACTTATGGTTGCCGGGGAGGAAAGGACCGTGGAGACGACCCACGTAACCCGGCCGCGACGTGAATCGTGTGTTCGCCAGGAGGAACGAGCCTGGAGGGGAGATTTAGGATTTGATATGTTACGTCTCTCTATACAGGACATCACTTTAACCTCTACTTACATGTTCATATTACCTCAACTACCTCATAACCCTACACAATCACCCTACACAATCACCCTACACAATAACCCTACACAATGACCCTACACAATCACCCTACACAATCACCCTACACAATGACCCTACACAATCACCCTACACAATCACCCTACACAATCACCCTACACAATCACCCTACACAATCACCCTACACAATCACCCTACACAATCACCCTACACAATCACCCTACACAATGACCCTACACAATGACCCTACACAATGACCCTACACAATGACCCTACACAATCACCCTACACAATCACCCTACACAATAACCCTACACAATGACCCTACACAATCACCCTACACAATCACCCTACACAATGACCCTACACAATCACCCTACACAATCACCCTACACAATCACCCTACACAATCACCCTACACAATCACCCTACACAATCACCCTACACAATCACCCTACACAATGACCCTACACAATGACCCTACACAATGACCCTACACAATGACCCTACACAATCACCCTACACAATCACCCTACACAATCACCCTACACAATGACCCTACACAATGACCCTACACAATCACCCTACACAATGACCCTACACAATCACCCTACACAATCACCCTACACAATGACCCTACACAATCACCCTACACAATGACCCTACATAATGACCCTACATAATGACCCTACACAATCACCCTACATAATCACCCTACATAATCACCCTACACAATCACCCTACACAATGACCCTACACAATCACCCTACACAATGACCCTACATAATGACCCTACATAATCACCCTACACAATCACCCTACACAATCACCCTACATAATCACCCTACACAATCACCCTACACAATGACCCTACACAATCACCCTACACAATCACCCTACATAATGACCCTACATAATGACCCTACATAATCACCCTACATAATGACCCTACATAATCACCCTACATAATGACCCTACATAATCACCCTACATAATGACCCTACATAATCACCCTACATAATCACCCTACATAATCACCCTACATAATCACCCTACATAATCACCCTACATAATCACCCTACATAATGACCCTACATAATCACCCTACATAATGACCCTACATAATCACCCTACATAATGACCCTACATAATCACCCTACATAATGACCCTACATAATCACCCTACATAATGACCCTACATAATCACCCTACATAATGACCCTACACAATGACCCTACATAATCACCCTACATAATGACCCTACACAATGACCCTACATAATCACCCTACATAATGACCCTACATAATCACCCTACATAATGACCCTACATAATCACCCTACATAATCACCCTACATAATGACCCTACATAATCACCCTACATAATCACCCTACATAATGACCCTACATAATGACCCTACATAATCACCCTACATAATCACCCTACATAATCACCCTACATAATGACCCTACATAATGACCCGGTACTGCTACTCCTTGTATATAGCCTCCTTATTGTTATTGTATTGTGTTACTATTTAATTTTTTTATTTGCTAATTTCTTACTTGTTAATAACTCAGTCAGTCTCGTTTGTAAGCATTTCATGGTAAAGTCTACACCTGTTGTATTCAGCGTATGCGATGAATAAATTAGATTTGATTTCCAACTGATTCTAAATACCTGTTATTTAGTCACAATCATTATGGGGCGAAACACAACTTCCAAGTACATTTTTCACTTAGTTATGTATCGACGTTAATGGGAAACCTAAGTTCAAATACGACTTCAGTGGATGTTAGGATTCAGCACTACGATAAAACATAAAGGGCTCATAAATGCTTGTGACAAGTCTTACAGGCTTTATGTTAGGCATTATCGGGTGCATCCCAAATAGCAACCTATTCCCTATAGAGTGCACAACTTTTTGCCAAGGCCCTATGGACACTGGTTAAAAGTAGTCTACTATAATGGGGAATAGGGTGTAATTTGGGACACGTCCATAAGAGTTGTGTAACTCACCAGTCCCTGTGGTGTGGTCTCCTATTCTGTAGGCGTTGGGCTTCACTGATACTCTGTTCCACACCTTGCTCTCCACTCTTTCCTGGTAGTACTGACACAGACCCTCCTCAAAGTCACAGTTAGCTATGGACGGGTCAACCACAGGCTCTGAAACAAAGCAAGCAGCTATCACACTGTGGTCATTCTATGAGGGTAGAAGTGAACAATGCTACCACTTAATTCCATGGGTTTGAAGCATTCCAAATGTAGACCAAGGACAAAAACAGGCCATTGAATAAATGTTGCCAGCTACGGTCACTTTAGAAAATGATACTACACCTTAGGGAGCTTTAGAAACGATACCTTAGGGAACTTTAGAAACGATACCTTAGGGAGCTTTAGAAAATGATACTATACCTTAGGAAGCTTTGGAAAATGATACTACACCTTAGGGAGCTTTAGAAAATGATACTACACCGTAGGGAGCTTTAGAAAATGATACTACACCTTAGGGAGCTTTGGAAAATGATACTACACCTTAGGGAGCTTTAGAAACGATACCTTAGGGAGCTTTAGAAACGATACCTTAGGGAGCTTTGGAAAATGATACTACACCTTAGGGAGCTTTAGAAATGATACCTTAGGAAGCTTTGGAAAATGATACTACACCTTAGGGAGCTTTAGAAAATGATACTACACCGTAGGGAGCTTTAGAAAATGATACTACACCTTAGGGAGCTTTGGAAAATGATACTACACCTTAGGGAGTTTTAGAAACGATACCTTAGGGAGTTTTGGAAAATGATACTGCACCTTAGGGAGCTTTAGAAACGATACCTTAGGGAGCTTTAGAAACAATACCTTAGGGAGCTTTAGAAAATGATACTACACCTTAGGGAGCTTTGGAAAATGATACTACACCTTAGGGAGCTTTAGAAACGATACCTTAGGGAGCTTTGGAAAATTATACTACACCTTAGGGAGCTTTAGAAACAATACCATAGAGAGCACTGGAAAATTATACTACACCTTAGGGAGCTTTAGAAACGATACCATAGGGAGCTCTGGAAAATGATACTACACCTTAGGGAGCTTTAGAAACGATACCTTAGGGAGCTTTAGAAAATGATACTACACCTTAGGGAGCTTTAGAAAATGATACTACACCTTGGGGAGCTTTAGAAAATGATACTACACCTTAGGGAGCTTTAGAAACGATACCTTAGGGAGCTTTAGAAACAATACCTTAGGGAGCTTTAGAAAATGATACTACACCTTAGGGAGCTTTGGAAAATGATACTACACCTTAGGGAGCTTTAGAAACGATACCTTAGGGAGCTTTGGAAAATTATACTACACCTTAGGGAGCTTTAGAAACGATACCATAGGGAGCTCTGGAAAATGATACTACACCTTAGGGAGCTTTAGAAACGATACCATAGGGAGCTCTGGAAAATGATACTACACCTTAGGGAACTTTAGAAACGATACCTTAGGGAGCTTTAGAAAATGATACTACACCTTAGGGAGCTTTAGAAAATGATACTACACCTTGGGGAGCTTTAGAAAATGATACTACACCTTAGGGAGCTTTAGAAACGATACCTTAGGGAGCTTTAGAAACGATACCTTAGGGAGCTTTAGAAACGATACCTTAGGGAGCTTTAGAAAATGATACTACACCTTAGGAAGCTTTAGAAACTATACCATAGGAAGCTTTAGAAACGATACCTTAGGGAGCTTTAGAAACGATACCTTAGGGAGCTTTAGAAACGATACCTTAGGGAGCTTTAGAAACGATACCTTAGGGAGCTTTGGAAAATGATAATATACAGTTGAAGTAGGAAGTTTACATACACCTTGGCCAAATACATTTAAAAACAGTTTTTCACAATTCCTGACATATAATCATATCAAAAAATTCCCTGTCTTAGGTAAGTTATGATCACCACTTTATTTTAAGAATGTCACACTCTGACCATTATTTGCGTTGTTTGTTTCTATGTTTTGTTTGGTCAGGGTGTGATATGAGTGGGCATTCTGTTGTATGTCTAGTTTGTCTATTTCTGTGTTTTGGCCTGATATGGTTCTCAATCAGTGGCAGGTGTTTGTCGTTGTCTCTGATTGGGAACCATATTTAGGTAGCCTGTTTTATATTGTGGTTGGTGGGTTATTGTCTATGTTAGGTTGCTTGTTAGCACAGTGTTTCTTTAGCAGTCACAGTTAGTTAGTTAGTTTTAGTGTACTTTGTGTTTTTTCCGTCTTTTCATTAAATCATGCATTCACACCACGCTGCGCTTTGGTTTACTCAATACGACGATCGTGACAAAGAATGTGAAATGTCAGAATAATAGTAGAGAGAATAATTTATTCCAGCTTTTATTTCTTTCATCACATTACCAGTGGGTCAGAAGTTTACATTCACTCAATTAGTATTTGGTAGCATTGCCTTTAAATTGTTTCACTTGGGTCAAACGTTTCGGGTAGCCTTCCACAAGCTTTGGCCCATTCCTTCTGACAGAGCTGGTGTAACTGAATTAGGTTTGTAGGCCTCCTTGCTCGCACACGCATTTTCAGTTCTGCCCACAAATTTTCTATAGGACTGAGGTCAGGGCTTTGTGATGGCCAGTCCAATACCTTGACTTTATTGACTTTAAGCCATTTTGCCACAACTTTGGAAGTATGCTTGGGGTCATTGTCCATTTGGAAGACCCATTTGCGACCAAGCTTTAACTTCCTGACTGATGTCTTGAGATGTTGCTTCAATATAGCCACGTCATTTTCCTCCCTCATGATGCCATGTATTTTGTGAAGTGCACCAGTCCCTCCTGCAGCAAAGCACCCCCACAACATGATGCTGTCACCCCTGTGCCTCACGGTTGGGATGGTGTTCTTCAGCTTGCAAACCTCCCCCTTTTTCCTCCACAGATAATAATGGTCATTATGGCCAAACAGTTATTTTTGTTTCATCAGACCAGAGGACATTTCTCCAAAAAGTATGATCTTTGTCCCCATGTGCAGTTGCAAACTGTAGGCTGGCTTTATTATGGCGGTTTTGGAGCAGTGGCTTCTTCCTTGCTGAGTGGTCTTTCAGGTTATGTCGATATAGGACTCGTTTTTACTGTGGATATAGATACTTTTGTACCTGTTTCCTCCAGTATCTTCACAAGGTCCTTTGCTGTTGTTCTGGGATTGATTTTCCCTTTTCGCACCAAAGTACGTTAATCTCTAGGAGGCAGAACGTGTCTCCTTCCTGAGCAGTATGGTGGCAACGTGGTTCCATGGTCTTTATACTTGCGTACTATTGTTTGTACAGATGAACGTGGTACCTTCAGGAGTTTGGAAATTGCTCCCAAGGATGAACCAGACTTGTGGAAGTCTACAATTTTTTGTCTGAGGTCTTGGCTGATTTCTTTTGATTTTCCCATGATGTCAAGCAGAGGCACTGAGTTAGAAGGTAGTCCTTGAAATACATCCACAGGTACACCTCCAGTTGACTCAAATGATGTCAATTGGCCTGTCAGAAGCTTCTACAGCCGTGGCATAATTTTCTGGCATTTTTCAAGCTGTTTAAAGACACAGTGAACTTAGTGTATGTAAACTTCTGACCCACTGGAATTGTGATACGATGAATTATAAGTGAAATATCTGTCTGTAAACAGACAATTACTTGTGTCATGCAAAGTAGATGTCCTAACTAACTTGCCAAAACTATAGTTTTGTGGAGTGGTTGAAAAATTAGTTTTAATGACTCCAACCTAAGTGTATGTAAGCTTCCGACTTCAACTGTACCTTAGGGAGCTTTAGAAACGATACCTTAGGGAGCTTTAGGAAATGATACCACACCTTAGGGAGCTTTAGAAACGATACCTTAGGGAGCTTTAGAAACGATACCTTAGGGAGCTTTAGAAACAATACTACCCCTTAGGGAGCTTTAGAAACGATACTTTAGGGAGCTTTAGAAACAATACTACCCCTTAGGGAGCTTTAGAAATGATACTTTAGGGAGCTTTAGAAACAATACTACCCCTTAGGGAGCTTTAGAAACGATACTTTAGGGAGCTTTAGAAACAATACTACCCCTTAGGGGGCTTTAGAAACAATACTACCCCTTAGGGAGCTTTAGAAACAATACTACCCCTTAGGGGGCTTTAGAAACAATACTACCCCTTAGGGAGCTTTAGAAACAATACTACCCCTTAGGGAGCTTTAGAAACAATACTACCCCTTAGGGGGCTTTAGAAACAATACTACCCCTTAGGGAGCTTTAGAAACAATACTACCCCTTAGGGAGCTTTAGAAACAATACTACCCCTTAGGGGGCTTTAGAAACAATACTACCCCTTAGGGAGCTTTAGAAACAATACTACCCCTTAGGGGGCTTTAGAAACAATACTACCCCTTAGGGAGCTTTAGAAACAATACTACCCCTTAGGGAGCTTTAGAAACGATACTTTAGGGAGCTTTAGAAACAATACTACCCCTTAGGGAGCTTTAGAAACGATACCTTAGGGAGCTTTAGAAACAATACTACCCCTTAGGGAGCTTTAGAAACAATACTACCCCTTAGGGAGCTTTAGAAACGATACCTTAGGGATCTTTAGAAACAATACTACCCCTTAGGGGGCTTTAGAAACAATTCTACCCCTTAGGGAGCTTTAGAAACGATACCTTAGGGAGCTTTAGAAACAATACTACCCCTTAGGGAGCTTTAGAAATACAAAAAAGGGACAACATGGAAACTTTTAATTGTCAAAGTTTCTGCTGCAAGGTCTTTTTCAGGACAGCAGGATACTTAATAAAAAACGTGTCCATACATTACAAACAAGCTATAGATTGTATGTATTGATGTGGTTATGATATCAGAACTGTGTTTAAAATACTTGTACCATGCTGTATCCTAAGCCCAGGGCTGACTGACAACACATGTTGCTGAGGGTGAGAGAACACTGGCTACTGAGAGGTTCTCTCTGGAATTTAGACTGGGGGACAGAGAGAAGGAGAGCGAGAAAGATACAGAAAGAGAAGAGAGAGAGAGAAAGAGAGACTAGTTCAACTTCAGAGGATAGTGGAATCAAAAGAAGGATCATTTTTACATCCGCGGTTAATGTTCCAATCATAATCAATTCCAATCCTTTTCTTCAAAGGGCACACACCCTTCTCTCCCACCTCTTTTGATGAATCATGTTGTCTGGAACACTTGAGGAAAATGAGAATGGGTTGGACGGTAGAGTAGGGACTATGTGGTACTCCGGGGCTCTGTGGTGATGGTGTAATGTATAGCTAGTAGCTACTGTTGCTGAAACACACTGGGCCAGTTTCCCAGACACAGATTAAGCCTGTAGTCCTGGACTAAAAAGCATGCTCAGTGGAGATTATCTAGGATTCTCCGCCCCAACTGTGTTGATCATAGTAATACTGTACCCTCTCACCGGTTTCTGTGTGGCAGAACTCTGGAGAGAAGGAGATGTCATCAATGGCCACGTATCCTCCACGGGCACTGTTAAAGGCTACTTCATAAACCACCTGGAAAACACAGACAAAACCAAGATATAGCCAAGATACCAATAGATGATCAGAAGATAACCATACAGTGTAAACTCAATAGTTAGCTCAACAGTTAGCACAATAAATAGCTCATCAACAGTTAGCTCATCAACAGTTAGCTCATCAACAGTTAGCTCATCAACAGTTAGCTCATCAACAGTTAGCTCATCAACAGTTAGCTCATCAACAGTTAGCTCATCAACAGTTCGCTCATCAACAGTTCGCTCATCAACAGTTCGCCAGATGCCACACTAAAACGACCAGGCTTGTCCAACAGAACTTCATTTAAAACATGCCTCTCAGGTCAATGGAGCTTTTATCAATTCTAAATGTAAGTCCTATTCAAAACCTTCAATGAGTTGACTGTAATGGTAAAGACATTGACTCAGTATTATGTTATGTTGGTGTAGAGCTGGCTGGTGTAGAGCTGTGAAGGAAATGGTTGGGTCCTCACAAAGATAGTAAAACAATTGGATTTTGATGCTCGGAGTACACGTCCTGGTTATCCGTCTGGCCCTGCGGCCTTGTGAATGTTGACCTGTTTAAAGGTCTTACTCACATCGACTGCGGAGAGCGTGATCACACAGTCGTCCGGAACAGCTGATGCTCTCATGCATGTTTCAGTGTTACTTGCCTCGAAGCGAGCATAGAAGTTATTTAGCTCGTCTGGTAGGCTCGTGTCACTGGGCAGCTCGCGGCTGTGCTTAGCTCGTGGCTGTGTTTCCCTTTGTAGTCTGTAATGGTTTGCAAGCCCTGCCACATTCGACGAGCGTCGGTGCCGGTGTAGTACAAATCGATCTTAGTCCTGTATTGACGCTTTGCCTGTTTGATGGTTCGTCGGAGGGTATAGCGAGATTTCTTATAAGCTACCGGGTTAGAGTTCCGCTCCTTGAAAGCGGCAGCTCTACCCTTTAGTTTAGTTCCCCGAATGTTGCCTGTAATCCATGGCTTCTGTTTGGGGTAGGTACGTACAGTTACTGTGGGGACGACTTCCTCGATGCACTTATTGATGAAGCCAGTGACTGATGTGGTGTACTCTGCAATGCCATCGGAAGAATCCCGGAACATATTCCAGTCCGTGCTAGCTAAACACTCATGTAGTTTTTTTTGTTTTTGAATTTTACCCCTTTTTCTCCCCAATTTCGTGGTATCCAATTGTTGTAGTAGCTACTATCTTGTCTCATCGCTACAACTCCCGTACGGGCTCGGGAGAGACGAAGGTTGAAAGTCATGCGTCCTCCGATACACAACCCAACCAAGCCGCACTGCTTCTTAACACAGCACGCATCCAACCCGGAAGCCAGCCGCACCAATGCGCCGGAGGAAACACCGTGCACCTAGCCACCTTGGTTAGCGCACACTGCGCCCAGCCCGCCAAAGGAGTCGCTGGTGCGCGATGAGACAAGGACACCCCTACCGACCAAGCCCTCCCTAACCCGGCGACGCTAGGCCAATTGTGCGTCGCCCCACGGACCTCCCGGTCGCGGCCGGTTACGACAGAGCCTGGGCGCGAACCCAGGGACTCTGATGGCACAGCTGGCGCTGCAAACGCTCATGTAGTTTAGCATCTGCTTCATTTGAGCACTTTTTTATAGACCGTGTCATTGGTGAATACTGCTTTAATTTTTGCTTGTAAGCAGGAATCAAGAGGATAGAATTATGGTCAGATTTGCCAAATGGAAGGCGAGTGAGAGAGCTTTGTACGTGTCTCTGTGTGTGGAGTAATGGTGGGCTAGAATTTTTTTCCCTCTGGTTGCACATTTAACATGCTGATAGAAATGAGATAAAACTGATTTTAGTTTCCCTGCATTAAATTCCCCGACCACTAGGAGCGCTGCCTCTGGATGAACGATTTCCTGTATACAGCTCATTGAGTGCGGTTTTAGTGCCAGCATCGGTCTGTGGTGGTATGTAGACACCTACAAAAAATACAAATGAAAACTCTCTAGGTAGATAGTGTGGTCTACAGCTTATCATGAGGTACTCTGGGGAGCAAAACACTGAGACTTCCTTAGAAACCGTGCACCAGCTGTTGTTTACATATAGTTGAAGTCGGAAGTTTACATACACTTAGGTTGGAGTCATTAAAACTCGTTTTTCAACCAATCCACAAATTTATTGTGAACAAACTATAGTCTTGGCAAGTCAGTTAGGACATCTACTTTGTGCTTGACATAAGTCATTTTTCAAACAATTGTTTACAGACAGATTATTTCACTTATAACTCACTGTATCACAATTCCAGTGAGTCAGAAGTTTACATACACTAAGTTGACTGCCTTTAAACAGCTTGGAAAATTCTAGAAAACGATGTCATGGCTTTAGAAGCTTCTGACAGGTTAATAGAGATAATTTGAGTCAATTGGAGGTGTACCTGTGGATGTATTTCAAGGATTACCTTCAAACTCAGTGCCTCTGTGGTTGACATCATGGGAAAATCTAAAGAAATCAGCCAAGACCTCAGAAAAAAACCTCCACAACTCTGGTTCATCCTTGGGAGCAATTGCCAAACGCCTGAAGGAACCACGTTCATCTGTACAAACAATAGTATGCAAGTATAAACACCATGGGACCACGCAGACATCATACCGCTCAGGAAGGAGATGCGTTCTGTCTCCTAGAGATGAACGTACTTTGGTGTGAAAAGTGCAAATCAATCCCAGAACAACAGCAAATGACCTTGTGAAGATGCTGGAGTAAACAGGTACAAAAGTATCTATATCCACAGTAAAACGAGTCCTATATCAACATAACCTGAAAGGCCGCTCAGCAAGAAAGAAGCCACTGCTCCAAAACCGCCATAAAAAAGACAGACTACAGTTTGCAACTGCACATGGGGACAAAGATCGTATTTTTGGACAAATGTCCTCTGGTCTGATGAAACAAAAATAGAACTGTTTGGCCATAATGACCATTGTTATGTTTGGAGGAAAAAGGGGGAGGCTTGCATGCCGAAGAACACCATCCCATCCGTGAAGCACAGGGGTGGTAACATCATGTTGTGGAGGTGCTTTGCTGCAGGATGGACTGGTGCACTTCACAAAATAAAAAAGCAACATCTCAAGACATCAGTTAAATCTTGGTCGCAAATGGGTCTTCCAAATAGACAATGACCCCAAGCATACTTCCAAAGTTGTGTCAAAATGGCTTAAGGACAACAAAGTCAAGGTATTGGAGTGGCCATCACAAAGCCCTGACCTCAATCCCATAGAAAATTTGTGGACAGAACTGAAAAAGTGTGTGCGAGCAAGGAGGCCTACAAACCTGACTCAGTTACACCAGCTCTGTCAGGAGGAATGGGCCATAATTCACCCAACTTATTGTGGGAAGCTTGTGGAAGGCGACCCAAAATGTTGACCCAAGTTAAACAATTTAAAGGCAATGCTACCAATTACTATTTGAGAGTATGTAAACTTCTGACCCACTGGGAATGTGATGAAAGAAATAAAAGCTGAAATAAATCATTCTCTCTACTATTATTCTGATATTTCACATTATTAAATCACATTCGTGATACTAACTGACCTAAGACAGGGAATGTTTACTAGGATTAAATGTCAGGAATTGTGAAAAACTGAGTTTAAATGTATTTGGCTAAGGTGTATGTAAACTTCCAACTTCAACTGTATATGCATAGGCCCCTGCCCCATGTCTTACCAGAGGCTGCTGTTCTATCCTGCCGATAGAGTGTATAACCTACCAGCTGTATGTTCTTAATGTCGTCGTTCAGCCACGACTAGGTGAAACATAAGATATTACTGTGTTTAATGTCCCGTTTTTAGGATATACCTGCACGTGCTTTCAGTTTATCCCATTTATTTCCCAGAAATTGAACATCAGCTAGCACTACGGAAGGCAAATGCAGATTAGCCTCACAAGGCACCTTGATCTTTTTCCGCAAAATCTCAATTTCCTTCTCCAGCGAATGACGGGGATCTGGGCCTGGTCGGGTGTCTGTAGTATATCCCTCCTCTCCGACTCATTGAAGAAAAACTGTTCTTCTAATCTGAGGTGAGTAATTACAGTTCTGATGTCCAGAAGCTCTTTTCGGTCATAAGAGACGGTAGCAGCAACATTAGGTACAAAACAAGTTACGAACAACGTGAAAAAACAAACAAAATAGCATGTTTGATAAGAACCAATAAGACGGTAGCCCTCCCCTCCGGCGCCATCTTGACCTTCCAACACAACAACGATCCTAAGCACACAGCCAAGACAAAGCAGGAGAGGCTTCGGGACAAGTCTCTGAATGTCCTTGAGTGGCACAGCCAGAGCCTTGATTTGAACCCGATCAAACATCTCTGGAGAGACCTGAAAATAGCTGTGCAGCGACGCTCCCCATCCAACCTGACAGAGCTTGAGAGGATCTCAACTCTCCAAATACAGTTGTGCCAAGCTTGTAGCATCAAACTCAAGAAGCTTTGATGCTGTAATTGCTGCTAAAGGTGCTTCAACAAAGTACTGAGTAAAGGGTCTATGTAAATGTAATATATATATATTTTTTTACATTTACATACATTTCTAAAAACCTGTTTTTGTTTTTACGTTGTTGGGTATTGTGTGTAGATTGATATGGAAAAGGTCAAGGGGTCTGAATACTTTCGGAATGCCTGTACACTTCACAACAGAATGTGACAGGAAGTCACCAGTCTGCTATAAGATACATTAGAACATTACAGCAGCAACAGAGATCGAGACCAAACATTTCCTGTCTTTTCAATCTATTCTCTTCCAACAATAGATTCATAGGAGAGGAGGTGAAGAGCGAGGGCTGTCTGTGTGAAATGTGATTGAGAAGGGGGAGGAGGAAGAAAGGAGGAGGACGAGAGGAGGAGGAGGAGAGGAGGAAGAGAGGGAGAGGAGGAGGGGAAGGGGGAGGGCTGTCTGTGTGAAATGTGGTTGAGAAGGGGGAGGAGGAGGAGGAGAGGGAGGACTAGGAGGAGAGGAGAAAGGAGAAGGAAGAGAGGATGAGCAGAAGAGAGGGAGGACTAGGAGGAGAGGAGAAAGAGGAGAAGGGGGAGGAGGAAGAGAGGAGGAGCAGAGGAGGAGAAGTGGGAGGACTGTGAGGAGGAGAAGGGGGAGGACTAGGAGGTGGAGGAGAGGAGAAGAAGAGGTGGAGAAGGGGGAGGACTGGGAGGAGAAGAAGGAGGATTGGGTGGAGGAGGGGAAGAGTCATAACTCTTCCCTGGATCTTCTTTCTGGTGTTCTACCCTTGAAGGAACTCACTCAGTCTCTGGCGCTATGACAACAGTAATTAATAACACCCTTCTCCCTTCTGGCTATTTATATCTGTCCAGAGAATACACAGGGAAGAATACTGCACAGACCAAAGATCTCTAGTGTGTGTGTGTGTGTGTGTGTGTGTCTGCCTGCGTGCTTGTGTCTGTCTGTCTGTCCTTGCACTCTGACCCTTGAACTCTAAGGTGTGTACTACCTGTACTGACCTCCAGGGGGTGTGGGGCCTTAATATCCACGTTGACCAGCCTCCAGGAAGTTGTAGCATAGACCTCAGGCCTCCAGATCTCCTCGTAGTGTCCCAGCGTGTCTCTAGTGAACACTGAGAAGATGTTCCCTCTCTCCTGGTCCCGCTGGTAGTAGAACGACAGGCAGCCTGACACCGGTGTGGTCGTCATGGGAGACGTCAGCTTGGCCACTTCCTGGAACCGCTTGGCATAGACTGAGTCCACATACATGTAGTGACCTGGAGAGAGATGAGAGAGGTGAGAGAGATGAGGTGTAGAAACATGACAGCAATATTGGGTTATCGTATTGTATAGAACAAAAACTAGTAAACATACACCAATGAACAGAACACACTCAGGTCAGGCCCCTTGGGTGATCTTTGTGTGTGTGTGTATCTCTCTGGTTGCTCATGGTGTGTGTGTGTGTGTGTGTGTGTGTGTACCTCTCTGGTTGTGTGTGTGTGTACCTCTCTGGCTGTTCATGGTGTGTGTGTGTGTGTGTGTGTGTGTGTGTACCTCTCTGGTTGTGTGTGTGTGTGTGTGTGTGTGTGTACCTCTCTGGTTGTGTGTGTGTGTGCCTCTCTGGTTGTTGATGGTGTGGTCATCAGGCAGGTTGGACTGGGGGTCTCTGGCTGTCCATGGTGTGTGTGTGTGTGTGTGTACCTCTCTGGTTGTTGATGGTGTGGTCATCAGGCAGGTTGGACTGGGGGTCTCTGGCTAAACTCCCTCCAACATACCAGTTGACATTAGGGTTCCAGTGGTTACTGTAGCCACACAGGTGGTGCTCCTCAAAGTTACACTCTGACAACAACAACAACAACCGTTATATCTCTTGGTATAAAAGTCATGAAATCTGCACATGCCACATATAAGGCATATTTTTTACTTCAATATTATGTTTTCTAAACATAAACAGGCATCAACCCCACGTTGTGTGGCTTAACAGTTGTCTTAACATTCTCCTACCCTGAGAACTGTTGTGTGGCTTAACAGTTGTCTTAACATTCTCCTACCCTGAGAACTGCTGTGTGGCTTAACAGTTGTCTTAACGTTCTCCTACCCTGAGGACTGTTGTGAGGCTTAACAGTTGTCTTAGCATTCTCCTACCCTGAGGACTGTTGTGAGGCTTAACAGTTGTCTTAACGTTCTCCTACCCTGAGGACTGTTGTGAGGCTTAACAGTTGTCTTAACGTTCTCCTACCCTGAGGACTGTTGTGAGGCTTAACAGTTGTCTTAGCATTCTCCTACCCTGAGGACTGTTGTGAGGCTTAACAGTTGTCTTAACGTTCTCCTACCCTGAGGACTGTTGTGAGGCTTAACAGTTGTCTTAACGTTCTCCTACCCTGAGGACTGTTGTGAGGCTTAACAGTTGTCTTAACGTTCTCCTACCCTAAAGGCCTGTTGTGAGGCTTAACAGTTGTCTTAGCATTCTCCTACCCTGAGGACTGTTGTGAGGCTTAACAGTTGTCTTAACATTCTCCTACCCTGAGGACTGTTGTGAGGCTTAACAGTTGTCTTAACGTTCTCCTACCCTGAGGACTGTTGTGAGGCTTAACAGTTGTCTTAACATTCTCCTGCCCTGGGAACTGACCTATGCAGTAGCCAGACACGATGTGAATTTCGAAGATCGCCACACTGTTGCCTGCTTCCTCACTGGGTCGACCCTCCAGCAAAAGCTAGGACAAACAGAGAGATATAGATAGAAAGAGAATGAGATAAAGGGGGAGGGGAAATGGTGGAGGAAGAGAACAAAAACAAATAAGCCATTATATCAGACACAGTTATGAAGTTTAGTTCAGTAAAACGTCTCCATCTCCATTCTAAAAGCAATAAAACCCTAACAGATGATGTCCCCTCCTACATATCCCCCTGTGGGATGGGGAGTGGAGACAGGTGAGGAATGGGGAGTGGAGACAGGTGAGGGATGGGGAGTGGGGACAGGTGTGGGATGGTGAGTGGAGACAGGTGTGGGATGGTGAGTGGAGACAGGTGAGGGATGGGGAGTGGAGACAGGTGAGGGATGGGGAGTGGAGACAGGTGTGGGATGGGGAGTGGAGACAGGTGTGGGATGGTGAGTGGAGACAGGTGTGGGATGGTGAGTGGAGACAGGTGAGGGATGGGGAGTGGAGACAGGTGAGGGATGGGGAGTGGAGACAGGTGAGGGATGGGGAGAGGTGTGGGATGGGGAGTGGAGACAGGTGAGGGATGGGGAGTGGAGACAGGTGAGGGATGGGGAGTGGGGACAGGTGTGGGATGGTGAGTGGAGACAGGTGTGGGATGGTGAGTGGAGACAGGTGTGGGATGGGGAGTGGAGATAGGTGAGGGATGGGGAGTGGAGACAGGTGAGGGATGGGGAGTGGAGACAGGTGTGGGATGGGGAGTGGAGACAGGTGTGGGATGGGGAGTGGAGACAGGTGAGGGATGGGGAGTGGAGACAGGTGTGGGATGGGGAGTGGAGACAGGTGAGGGATGGGGAGTGGAGACAGGTGTGGGATGGGGAGTGGAGACAGGTGTGGGATGGGGAGTGGAGACAGGTGAGGGATGGGGAGTGGAGACAGGTGAGGGATGGGGAGTGGAGACAGGTGAGGGATGGGGAGTGGAGACAGGTGAGGGATGGGGAGAGGTGTGGGATGGGGAGTGGAGACAGGTGAGGGATGGGGAGTGGAGACAGGTGAGGGATGGGGAGTGGAGACAGGTGAGGGATGGGGAGTGGAGACAGGTGTGGGATGGGGAGTGGAGACAGGTGTGGGATGGGGAGTGGAGACAGGTGAGGGATGGGGAGTGGAGACAGGTGTGGGATGGGGAGTGGAGACAGGTGTGGGATGGGGAGTGGAGACAGGTGAGGGATGGGGAGTGGAGACAGGTGTGGGATGGGGAGTGGAGACAGGTGTGGGATGGGGAGTGGAGACAGGTGTGGGATGGGGAGTGGAGACAGGTGTGGGATGAGGACAGGTGTGGGATATATCCAGTTATAGGTTATAGAGGCTCTACCCCAGTTATAGAATATAGAGGCTGAACCCCAGTTATAGAATAGAGAGTGTGAACCTCAGCTTTAGAATATAGAGGCTGAACCTCAGCATTAGAATATAGAGGATGAACCTCAGCATTAGAATATAGAGGATGAACCTCAGCATTAGAATATAGAGGATGAACCTCAGCATTAGAATATAGAGGATGAACCTCACCATTAGAATATAGTCTGAACCCCAGTTATATAATTTAGAGTCTGAACCCCAGCAATATAATATAAATATAGAGGGTGGGTGTTTTGGGGTGTAGTCTGCAAGCTTACCTGCAAGCGTGTGTGCGTGTGTGTGTGCGTGCGTGGGTACCTGGTATGCGTTGGAGGTGTTTCTCAGGTCAATGCTTGCGATGAGCCAGCTGTCCGAGGGCTTGTCTGCGCTCCATAGTGTGTAATCAAAGTTGTCTCCGTCCGGTCTGAGGTGCAGCTGCAGGGAGCCGTCTCCAGTAATCTGGTACACCAGCCTCAGACAGCTCCAGTCCAGCAGCTCTAACACTGGGCTCACCAGGACAGCCTTCTCCCTCCCGTCGATGAAGGATGAGTCTGCCGTGATGAAACGCCCTGTGAAGAATGACAAAGGAATCAATAAATAGTGTAGCTTGGTATTGAAGTCGTAAATCATTACTTAATATTATCAAAATATTCTAAATATTTTGTTTTGATACAGAGTCAAAGGGGGATATTACTCTGCTGAGGCTGTGGGGGAGGAGTGTGTGTGTGTGTGTGTGTGTGTGTGTGTGTGTGTGTGTGAGGTCATGTTGTGTAGTTATACAGTGCATCACCTAGTCTAAACAAAAAGTCCAAAAATACCATACAAGCACACCAAAACCTGACATCAGCATACGAAAGAAGCCGACTTCAATCAGAGAGTTAATCAGATCAAATCAGCCATTAAACTCACACAGCATCAAGGACATGGTGTCACGTTCTGACCTTTATTTCTGTTTTGTATTTATGTAGTATGGTCAGGGCGTGAGTTGGGTGGGCAGTCTATGTTTGTTTTTCTATGTTTTGGGGCAGTTCTATGTTTTCGGCCTAGTATGGTTCTCAATCAGAGGCAGGTGTCATTAGTTGTCTCTGATTGAGAATCATACTTAGGTAGCCTGGGTTGCACTGTTTGTTTGTGGGTGATTGTCTATGTTGATGGCTTGTTTCAGCACAGGTCTCATTTTGTAGCTTCACGGTCGTATTTGGTTTATTGTTTTTGTTACTCGTTTGTATAGTGTTCAGTTTTTCTTGATTAAAGATTTGCCATGGACACTTACCACGCCGCGTATTGGTCCTCAGATCCATCTCGTCTCTCCTCTTCGGATGAAGAGGAGGACGGCCGTGACAGAATCACCCACCAACCAAGGACCAAGCGGCGTGGTAGAAAACAGCGACGACAGCAGCAGCAGCAGCGGCAGCAACAACAACAGCGGCCGGCTTCACAGGACTACACAACTTGGGAGGAGATAGACAGATGGGCCATCGACCCAGGGAGAGTGCCGGAGCCCGCCTGGGATTCGATGGAGCAGTGCAAGGAAGGTTACAGGAGAATGAGGTTGGCGAAGGCAGCACGGCAGTGCGACAGGTACGAGAGACAGCCCCAAACATTTTTTGGGGGGGGGCACACGAGGGGTGGAGCTAAGCCAGGTAGCAGACCTGCGCTCACTCCTCGTGCTTATTATAAGCAGCAAGATACTGGGCAGGCACCGTGTTATGCGGTTAAGCGCACGGTGTCGCCAGTACGTGTCCATAGCCCGGTGCGCTATAGGACAGCACCCCGAGAGTGTCATGCGAGTGCGGGCATCGAGCCAGGGCGTATGGTGCCTGCTCAGCGGGTCTGGTCGCCGGTACGCAGTTTTGGCCCAGGGTATCCTGCGCCGGCTCTGCGTGCTGTGTCTCCGGGGCGCTGGGAGGGTGCAGTGCGTCCTCTGCCCGCGCTCCGCTCGTGCCGGGCGAATGTGGGAATGGAGCCTAAGGGAGAGGTGCGTGTAGTAAGCACTAGATCTCCCGTGCTTACCCACAGCCCGGTTCAACCTGTGCCTGCACTCTGGAGGGTCCGGGCTAGAGTGGTTATCCAGCCTGGGGAAGTGGTGCCAAGGTTGCGCACCAGAGCTCCAGTGCTCCCCCACAGCCCGATCCTTCAGGTGCCTCCTCTTAACCCCAAGCCTCCTGAAGGTCTTCCCAGTCTGGTGGTTCCTGTGGCAGCCCCACGCACCAGGCTGTCTCTCTGTCTCCTCCCTGCAGGGGGTCCTGTCTGTCTGGCGCCGCTGCCGGAGTCTCCCGCCTGTCCGGCGCCGCTGCCGGAGTCTCCCGCCTGTCCGGCGCCGCTGCCGGAGTCTCCCGCCTGTCCGGCGCCGCTGCCGGAGTCTCCCGCCTGTCCGGCGCCGCTGCCGGAGTCTCCCGCCTGTCCGGCGCCGCTGCCGGAGTCTCCCGCCTGTCCGGCGCCGCTGCCGGAGTCTCCCGCCTGTCCGGCGCCGCTGCCGGAGTCTCCCGCCTGTCCGGCGCCTCTGCCGGAGTCTCCCGCCTGTCCGGCGCCTCTGCCGGAGTCTCCCGCCTGTCCGGCGCCTCTGCCGGAGTCTCCCGCCTGTCCGGCGCCTCTGCCGGAGTCTCCCGCCTGTCCGGCGCCTCTGCCGGAGTCTCCCGCCTGTCCGGCGCCTCTGCCGGAGCCTCCCGCCTGTCCGGCGCCTCTGCCGGAGCCTCCCGCCTGTCCGGCGCCTCTGCCGGAGCCTCCCGCCTGTCCGGCGCCTCTGCCGGAGCCTCCCGCCTGTCCGGCGCCTCTGCCGGAGCCTCCCGCCTGTCCGGCGCCTCTGCCGGAGCCTCCCGCCTGTCCGGCGCCTCTGCCGGAGCCTCCCGCCTGTCCGGCGCCACTGCCGGAGCCTCCCGCCTGTCCGGCGCCTCTGCCGGAGCCTCCCGCCTGTCCGGCGCCTCTGCCGGAGCCTCCCGCCTGTCCGGCGCCTCTGCCGGAGCCTCCCGCCTGTCCGGCGCCGCTGCCGGAGCCTCCCGCCTGCCCGGCGCCGCTGCCGGAGCCCCCCGCCTGTCCGGCGCCGCTGCCGGAGCCCCTTTGCCCAGAGCCCCTCTGTCCCGAGCAGCTGTCTCTCTGTCCCGAGCAGCTGTCTCTCTGTCCCGAGCAGCTGTCTCTCTGTCCCGAGCAGCTGTCCCTCTGTCCCGAGCTGCCCCTCTGTCCAGTGGGGTCATTGAGAGGGGTGGTCATGCTGAGTAAGCCACGGAGGCGGACAATAAGGCGGACTAAGACAATGATGAGGTGGGGTCCGCGTCCCGCGCCAGAGCCGCCACCGCGGACAGATGCCCACCCAGACCCTCCCCTATAGGTCAAGGTTTTGCGGCCGGAGTCCGCACCTTTGGGGGGGGGGTACTGTCACGTTCTGACCTTTATTTCTGTTTTGTATTTATGTAGTATGGTCAGGGCGTGAGTTGGGTGGGCAGTCTATGTTTGTTTTTCTATGTTTTGGGGCAGTTCTATGTTTTCGGCCTAGTATGGTTCTCAATCAGAGGCAGGTGTCATTAGTTGTCTCTGATTGAGAATCATACTTAGGTAGCCTGGGTTGCACTGTTTGTTTGTGGGTGATTGTCTATGTTGATGGCTTGTTTCAGCACAGGTCTCATTTTGTAGCTTCACGGTCGTATTTGGTTTATTGTTTTTGTTACTCGTTTGTATAGTGTTCAGTTTTTCTTGATTAAAGATTTGCCATGGACACTTACCACGCCGCGTATTGGTCCTCAGATCCATCTCGTCTCTCCTCTTCGGATGAAGAGGAGGACGGCCGTGACACATGGAGTCATTAAGACAAAAACATAAAACTGTTGGTCGCCAAACCAAGGAGGACGATGGGAGAAAAAAAACTCTCTGTGCAAAGGGAAAAAAGAGGTCTGACAAAAACCAAAAACAATAGAGTCTGGAAACAAAAAAAACTTAATGACCCTTAGTCACCTTTTCCCCTGCACTGCACCATGGGTGGTAGGGAGGGAGAGAGGAAAGAGAGAGAGGGACGAGAGATATGATTAAAATCCCATGGCTTAGGATGAAAAATCATCCTCTTCTTTAAACTGTTTAAAGACAGCTAATAGATAACAAGATAAATCTCGCTGGAGAGTCCACTCCTTGGTTAAACCCAAATGTTGTTGAGCAATGGCAGGCTGTGCTATGCATCATAAACCATGAGTATGGACTGGATTCTTCTGGTCTCTGTAGAGGAAACAGATCAGACAAGCCACATGTTCAATAAGCACCAACTGTAGATAAACAATATGGAGATGGATGTACTGTACTGCTGTAATGTGTTATAAACAGCAAGTTGGCATGGAGACAGTTGTTGTCTCCTGTATATTATTATAATGGCGTCCGTTACTCTGTCCACTTTTACGACCTGGACGAAACGATATGCTCTGACAGACAGACAGTGGACATGATTCCTTCCAGATACCATGTGGATCATCTCTCTCCCTCGCTCTTCTGTCCTCCCCCCTTTTTCAAAGCCCATCTTTCAAAGCCCATCCTTTCCCCTGTTCTTCTCCCTATTTCAACCCCTATCTCTCTCCCTCTCTCCTGTAACCAAAACAATGCTCTTCCCCTGTCCCGCTACCTCCTAATATAACACCAACACTCCTGAGTTAGACTCTTCCCCTGTCCCAAAGACAGTCTCCTAACATCAACACTCCTGAGTTAGACTCCTCCCCTGTCCCAAAGACAGTCTCCTAACATCAACACTCCTGAGTTATACTCCTCCCCTGTCCCAAAGACAGTCTCCTAACATCAACACTCCTGAGTTAGGACTCTACCCCTGTCCCAAAGACAGTCTCCTAACATCAACACTCCTGAGTTAAGCTCTTCCCCTGTCCCAAAGACAGTCTCCTAACATCAACACTCCTGAGTTAGGACTCTACCCCTGTCCCAAAGACAGTCTCCTAACCAACACTGCTGATGAAACCCTATTCCCTACAAAGTGCACTACTTTTGATTAGGGAATGGGTTGTCATTTGGCACGCAGTCTTAGACCCTTCCCCTAACATCAACACTCCTGACTGAGTTATACTGGTCTCCTCAGAAAAGGCCCCAGAGTGATCCTCGAGACTGTAAACAGCTCCACATGTTAAGGCCAAAGAGTAAATTAAGAGATATTGCACTGTGCACTGCAGTGTTCAAGCTGGATAACCGAAGGATGGAATCTCTTGGAATAATAAACATCTTTGGTTTCAGCACAAAACTTTTCATTTTTTTACCGTTTGTCATATTCTAACATCTAAATAAAACAGTTAAAATATGGAAATAATCATTGGATTGAATGTCTAGATCTTCAAGATAAACACGTCTGTTTGGTTGGCTTGGAGTCTAATCCTAGTCTGTCTGACCAGAGCTGGCTGTGATGGACGTGATGCGTATAATCCACGTAACCTGCTTATCTACGGACTACAAACGCCACAAAATCATGGTACCAATATTAGCATTTTTAGCACATACTTTTGTATGATATGAATATTATCTAAAATTTATTGTGAAGCTCAACAAAGTCACTTGAACATGATGCATGAAAAATGGTAATATCGAAACAATGAGTTTGTTGCATTTGCGGCACAAATCACATCCAAATCATGGTATCGATATTAGCATTTTGGCACATCATGTTCAACTCATCTAAGTGACTATGCTGGGCTTCACAATACATTTGAGATACTTTAGGATGATTTGGACAAGAAATGCTAATATCGCTACCAGGACTTGGATTTGATTTGTGCCACAAATGATAAGACGCTAGTGCTAGGGAAACTAAACCAAAGCATGGCTTGCTGTCAAACCTTGTCAATAGACTGCTTACAGGGTGAGGAAACCAATATGTCATTTAGGTGAACTATCCATTTAGCACTAATTTTCTGCAGATAAACTGCCTCTGGCCCTGAGCTCCTTAATACGAGGGTGAGAAAGGTCATTTGTAATGTGATACAAGTGGTACAAATGAAAGGGGGATACCTAGTCAGTTATACAACAGAAAGGGGGATACCTAGTCAGTTATACAACAGAAAGGGGGATACCTAGTCAGTTATACAACAGAAAGGGGGATACCTAGTCAGTTATACAACAGAAAGAGGGATACCTAGTCAGTTATACAACAGAAAGGGGGATACCTAGTCAGTTATACAACAGAAAGGGGGATACCTAGTCAGTTATACAACAGAAAGGGGGATACCTAGTCAGTTGTACAACAGAAAGAGGGATACCTAGTCAGTTATACAACAGAAAGGGGGATACCTAGTCAGTTATACAACAGAAAGGGGGATACCTAGTCAGTTATACAACAGAAAGGGGGATACCTAGTCAGTTATACAACAGAAAGGGGGATACCTAGTCAGTTATACAACAGAAAGGGGGATACCTAGTCAGTTATACAACAGAAAGGGGGATACCTAGTCAGTTATACAACAGAAAGGGGGATACCTAGTCAGTTATACAACAGAAAGAGGGATACCTAGTCAGTTGTACAACAGAAAGGGGGATACCTAGTCAGTTGTACAACAGAAAGGGGGATACCTAGTCAGTTATACAACAGAAAGAGGGATACCTAGTCAGTTGTACAACAGAAAGGGGGATACCTAGTCAGTTGTACAACAGAAAGGGGGATACCTAGTCAGTTGTACAACAGAAAGGGGGATACCTAGTCAGTTGTACAACAGAAAGGGGGATACCTAGTCAGTTATACAACAGAAAGGGGGATACCTAGTCAGTTATACAACAGAAAGGGGGATACCTAGTCAGTTGTACAACAGAAAGGGGGATACCTAGTCAGTTGTACAACAGAAAGGGGGATACCTAGTCAGTTGTACAACAGAAAGGGGGATACCTAGTCAGTTGTACAACAGAAAGGGGGATACCTAGTCAGTTGTACAACAGAAAGGGGGATACCTAGTCAGTTATACAACAGAAAGGGGGATACCTAGTCAGTTGTACAACAGAAAGGGGGATACCTAGTCAGTTGTACAACAGAAAGGGGGATACCTAGTCAGTTGTACATTTATATTGAAGGCATTCAGTTGTATCTTCAATATAAATGTATCTTCCGCATTTAACACACCCCTCTGAATCAGAGTGGTGGGGGGGGGGGGGGGGGGGGGGGGCCTTAATCAACATCCACGCCATCGGCACAGTGGGTTAACTGCCTAGCTCAGGGGTAGAAGGACACATTTTTTACCTTGTCAGCTCAGGGATTTGATCCAGCAACGTTTCAGTTACTGGCCCAACGCTCCTACCCAGATACATGTTAAAGGTATAAGCAGGGCATATTTAACCACACAACACAAACAACACTGGATGTGGACAACTTATTTACATTTATGTCATTTAGCAGAAACTCTTATCCAGAGCTCCTTCAGAGTAGGGAGTGTATACATTTCCCTACTGGTCCTCCATGGGAATCGAACCCACAACCCTGACGCTGCAAGTGACATGCTATACCAACTGAGCCACGCGCAACCTATGAACCCCAAAGAGCAAAGGGATTTCAGTTCCAGAGCTGTTGCACGCAGGGGCCCTAACCTATTAATCTATTATACTGAACTTTAAAACATTGCAGTCCATCTGTTGAAATCCAACTGTGTGTATGTAAAAAGGACTGACTAAGGAGAGTGATGCCCATGTATGCATGTCGTATAGGAGTTAGTAGCAGCAAGCTAACCCTAATGTAGAGTATGCCTCCAAATCCCATTAGAAACAGGTCGTGACTTAACACGCTTTAATTAAGTTTATAGTGAGACAAAGCCATGGGATAACCCCTGACCTCAAAAGCCTGAGATGAACTTTGACCAATGGACATGCAGGATGAGCGTCTAGGTGATTGGCTAAGGTCCAGGTAAGTTGTCCTGGTTAACGTAACCCTGGTGAGTAATGGAGAGCTTTGTCTCTATGGGTTTAACAAAACAAAGGGTCTGTGTCTGGGTGATTGGTTTAGCGGAGGAATTTGGGTGTGTAAAGGGGCCTTTGTGCCTCTGTGGGTTTGAGTGATCTCTGCCTTTTTTGATAGACCTTAGATGTCTGCTTAACCTCCTGACCCCTGTATGGAGTAGAAGTAACGAATTACGAATACTCTCGTAAAAGCCGCTCCATGGTCAATCCGTTGTCCATATTGGCCGTGCAGCATTTATGGTGATACGTCCTCTGCAGAAGTCAGGGCATTCATAGAATAGAAAGAAAAACAATGTTTGTGTCACACCCTCCATACGGAGTCTTGAACCACATTGTTGGATCAAGCATAAATGGGCTTTTTCTGTAATTGAGTAGATTTTCTGAGTACATGTCATTTTTTGAGTATTTTTCAGTCATTCATTTTACTTCAGTATTGTACTTCGCAACCTTTTTAAAACCATCCGTTACAGAGTACAATTTTGTAGGCTAATAATAATAAGAAGTACGTCAAGTTGGCGAAAGCCCCTCCGAGCCACAAGAAAACTGCTCATTGTTCTTGGTCAGTGACCAATCAAATCAAATTTCACGCATCACGCCAACGCAGGCCAATCAAATCAACCTGTGTATACAAACTGAACGATGATGGCTGGAAGATTTTTCAAAAAGGCAGGAATTTAGCTAGCTAGCTAGTTTAGTTGAAGACGTATGAAGGAGAGAAAAGTTTGAAAGAGAGAAAGACACATGAAAGAAAGAAAAGTTATTATTTAAAAAAAAAAATCAAAGCGGTGCTTGCTTACCAAGAATGGCGGAGGTGGCAGTCTACAAAAACTCTGCCTCAAACTTGATTTAACTATGAAAAATGTAGCTATGGATGGCTTTAGCAGTTAGCTAGTTATACTAACTAGTACTCTATTTTGCGTACGTTAGCAAACTATCCTTGCAGCTAAGCTAGGTACATGGCTAACCACCACCTGATGATGATAGCTGTTATAGCTAGCACTTTGATGTTACTATGTGTGGTGGTGGCTTGCTAGCTAGCTAGCTAGCTAGCCATGTAAGTTATCTGGGCTAGCTAACAACATTAGGCTAACGTCAGCAAGTGAGCTAGCTAGCTACGTGAACTAGCTAGCTAATGTTAGTTAGCTGGGTCAAAACGTACAGTATTACTGAATTTTAACAATGTCAAATCAAATCAAATTGTATTTGTCACATACACATGGTTAGCAGATGTTAATGCGAGTGTAGCGTAATGCTTGTGCTTCTAGTTCCGACAATGCAGTAATAACCAACGAGTAATCTAACCTAACAATTTTACAACAACTACCTTATACACACAAGTGTAAAGGGATGAAGAATATGTACATACAAATATATGAATGAGTGAGGGTACAGAACGGCATAGGCAAGATGCAGCAGATGGTATAGAGAACAGTATATACATGAGATGAGTAATGTAGGGTATGTAAACATTATATTAAGTGGCATTGTTTAAAGTGGCTAGTGATACATTTTTACATCAATTTTCCCATTATTAAAGTGGCTGGAGTTGAGTCAGTATGTTGGCAGCAGCCACTCAATGTTAGTGGTAGCTGTTTAACAGTCTGATGGCCTTGAGATAGAAGCTGTTTCTCAGTCTCTCAGTCCCAGCTTTGATGCACCTGTACTGACCTCACCTTCTGGATGATAGCGGGGGAAACAGGCAGTGGCACGTGTGGTTGTTGTCCTTGATGATCTTTATGGCCTTCCTGTGACATTGGGTGGTGTAGGTGTCCTGGAGGGAAGGTAGTTTGCCCCCGGTGATGCGTTGTGCAGACCTCACTACCCTCTGGAGAGCCTTACAGTTGTGGGCGGAGCAGTTGCCGTACCAGGCGGTAATACAGCCCGACAGGATGCTCTCGATGGTGTATCTGTAAAAGTTTGTGAGTGCTTTTGGTGACAAGCCGAATTTCTTCAGCCTCCTGAGGTTGAAGAGGCGCTGCTGCGCCTTCTTCACCACGCTGTCTGTGTGGGTGGACCAATTCTGTTTTTTCCGTGATGTGTACGCCGAGGAATTTAAAACTTACTACCCTCTCCACTACTGTCCCGTTGATGTGGATAGGGGGTGCTCCCTCTGCTGTTTCCTGAAGTCCACGATCAATCTCCTTCATTTTGTTGATGTTGAGTGTGAGGTTATTTTTCTGATACCACACTCCGAGGGTCCTCACCTCCCTGTAGGCCGTCTCGTCGTTGTTGGTAATCAAGCCTACCACTGTAGTGTCGTCTGAAAACTTGATGATTGAGTTGGAGGCATGCATGGCCACGCAGTCGTGGGTGAACAGGGAGTACAGGAGAGGGCTCAGAATGCACCCTTGTGGGGCCCCAGTGTTGAGGATCAGCGGGGTGGAGAGGTTGTTACCTACCCCCACCCCCTGGGGGCGGACCGTCAAGAAGTCCAGTTGCACAGGGCGGGGTCGAGACCCAGGGTCTCGAGCTTGATGATGAGTTTGGAGGGTACTATGGTGTTAAATGCTGCGCTGTAGTCGATGAACAGCATTCTCACATAGGTATTCCTCTTGTCCAGATGGATTAGGGCAGTGTGCAGTGTGGTTGCGATTGCGTCATCTGTGGACCTATTGGGGCGGTAAGCAAATTGGAGTAGGTCTATGGTGTCAGGTAGGGTGGAGGTGATATGGTCCTTGACTAGTCTTTTAAAGCACTTCATGATGACGGAAGTGAGTACTACGGGGCGGTAGTCGTTTAGCTCAGTTACCTTAGCTTTCTTGGGAACAGGAACAATGGTGGCCCTCTTAAACCATGTGGGAACAGCAGACTGGGATAAGGATTGATTGAATATGTCCGTAAACACACAAGCCAGCTGGTCTGCGCATGCTCTGAGGACGCGGCTGGGGATGCCGTCTGGGCCTGCAGCCTTGCGAGGGTTAACACGTTTAAATGTTTTACTCACGTCGGCTGCAGTGAAGGAGAGTCCGAAAGGTATCAAATCAAATTTTATTTGTCACATACACATGGTTAGCAGATGTTAATGCGAGTGTAGCAAAATGCTTGTGAGAATTCTCTTGGTAGATAATGCGGTCTACATTTGATTGTGAGGAATTCTAAATCAGGTGAAGAGAAGGATTTGAGTTCCTGTATGTTTCTTTCATCACACCATGTTACGTTAGCCATAAGGCATACGCCTCCGCCCCTCTTCTTACCAGAAAGATGTTTGTTTCTGTCTGCGCGATGCGTGGAGAAACCCGTTGGCTGCACCGCCTCGGATAGCGTCTCTCCAGTGAGCCACGTTTCCGTGAAGCAAAGAACGTTACAGTCTCTGATGTCCCTCTGGAATGCTACCCTTGCTCGGATTTCATCAACCTTGTTGTCAAGAGACTGGACATTGGCAGGAAGAATGCTAGGGAGTGGTGCACGATGTGCTCGTCTCCGGATTCTGACCAGAAGACCGCCTCGTTTCCCTCTTTTTCGGAGTCGTTTTTTTGGGTTGCTGCATGGAATCCACTCCGTTGTCCTGTTTGTAAGGCAGAACACAGGATCCGCGTCGCGAAAAACATATTCTTGGTCGTACTGATGGTGAGTTGACGCTGATCTTATATTCAGTAGTTCTTCTCGACTGTATGTAATGAAACCTAAGATGACCTGGGGTACTAATGTAAGAAATAACATGTAAAAAAACAAAAAACTGCATAGTTTCCTAGGAACGCGAAGCGAGGCGGCCATCTCTGTCGGCGCCGGAAGTAACCGCCGGAAGTTTTGGTAGCGGGTCGTGTCAGTGGCACTGTATTGTCCTCAAAGCGGGCAAAGAAGTTGTTTAGTCTGTCCCTGCCACATACCTCTTGTGTCTGAGCCGTTGAATTGCGACTCTACTTTGTCTCTATACTGACGCTTAGCTTGTTTTATTGCCTTGCGGAGGGAATAGCTATAGTGTTTGTATTCGGTCATGTTTCCGGTCACCTTGCCCTGATTAAAAGCAGTGGTTCGCTCTTTCAGTTTCACGCGAATGCTGCCATCAATCCACGGTTTCTGGTTTGGGAATGTTTTAATAGTTGCTGTGGGTACGACATCACCGATGCACTTGCTAATAAACTCGCTCACCGAATCAGCGTATTCGTCAATGTTGTTGTTTGATGCAATGGGGAACATATCCCAATCCACGTGATCGAAGCAATCTTGAAGCGTGGAATCAGATTGGTCGGACAAGCGTTGAACAGACCTGAGCACGGGAGCTTCTTGTTTTAGTCTCTGTCTATAAGCTGGGAGCAATAAAATGGAGTTGTGGTCAGCTTTTCCAAAAGGAAGGCGGGGGGGGGGGGGGGGCCTTATATGCGTCACAGAAGTTAGAATAACAATGATCCAGGGTTTTACCAGCCCTGGTAGCACAATCAATATGCTGATAGAATTTAGGGAGTCTTGTTTTCAGATTAGCCTTGTTAAAATCCCCAGCTACAATGAATGCAGCCTCAGGATATGTGGTTTCCAGTTTACATAGAGTCAGATAAAGTTTGTTCAGGGCCGTCGATGTGTCTGCTTGGGGGGGAATATATATGTGGCAGGTATTATAATCGAAGAGAATTCTCTTGGTAGATAATGCAGTCAACATTTGATTGTGAGGAATTCTAAGTCCATACCACCCTGCATACCACAGCTGGCTTGCTTCTGAAGCTAAGCAGGGTTGGTCCTGGTCAGTTCCTGGATGGGAGACCAGATGCTGCTGGAAGTGGTGTTGGGGGGCCAGTAGGCCAGTAGGAGGCACTCTTTCCGTTGGTCTAAAAAATATCCCAATGCCCCAGGGCAGTGATTGGGGACACTGCCCTCTGTAGGGTGCCGTCTTTCGGATGGGACGTTAAACGGGTGCCCTGACTCTGAGGTCATTAAAGATCCCATGGCACTTATCGTAAGAGTAGGGGTGTTGACCCTGGTGTCCTGGCTAAATTCCCAATCTGGCCCACAAACCATCATGGTCACCTAATAATCCCCAGTTTACAATTGGCTCATTAATCCCCCTCCTCACCCCTGTAACTATTCCCCAGGTCGTTGCTGCAAATGAGAATGTGTCCTCAGTCAACTTACCTGGTAAAATAACGGATAAATAAAATACATATTTTTTTTTTTAAGTCAGGTGAACAGAAGGACTTGAGTTCCTGTATGTTGTTATGATCACACCATGTCTCGTTAATCATAAGGCATACCTCCCCGCCCCTCTTCTTACCAGAAAGATGCTTGTTTCTGCGATGCGTGAAGAAACCAGCTGGCTGTACCAACTCAGATAGCGTGTCTCGAGTGAGCCATGTTTCCAAGAAGCAAAGAACGTTACAGTCTCTGATGTCCCTCTGGAATGCTACCCTTGCTCAGATTTCTTCAACTTTGTTGTCAAGAGACTGGACATTGGCGAATAGTATGCTCGGGAGCGGTGTGCGGTGTGCCCGTCTCCGGAGCCTGACCAGAAGACCGCTTCGTCTGCCCCTTTTACGGCATCGTTGTTTTGGTTCGCCGGCTGGGATCCGATCCATTGTCCTGGGTTGAAGGCAAAACACAGGATCCACTTCGGGAAAATCGTATTCCTGGTCGTAATGATGGTGAGTTAACGTTGCTCTTATATCCAGTAGTGCCTCCCGACTGTATGTAATAAAACCTAAGATTACTAACAATTGGATACCACGAAATTGGGGAGAAAAAGGGGGTAACATTTAAATAAAAAATATTACCTGGGGTACCAATGTAAGAAATAACACGTAAAAAAACAAAATACTGCATAGTTTCCTAGGAACACGAAGCGAGGCGGCCATCTCTGTCGGCGCCGGAAGTAGGATAACGTTCATCTAACGTTCATCTAAAAGCCAGAGACTCAGTAAGTCTAACTGCATATAACTGATTTGAACTGCGATATGAACTGTGATTTGAACTGCGTGAGT